>NW_011354841.1:47439-54864 GCF_000735185.1 Notothenia coriiceps
GGGGAAGCAGTGTGTGGACCTGTCAGCGCAACTTACATGATGCCGAATTTAACAAACACATTTAAATAATTGGTTTAAACGGCATAATAATAAGGACGATCGTCCGTTCTGTGATTCTCCAGAGCACACATGTTATGATATTAGGGTCATGCAGAGTGAGATGAGATCGCTGTCCCTTTAAGAGAGAGAGAGAGGGGTGCGGCTTGTGCATGTGTGTGTGTGGATGGTAGAGCGACAGTGAGGGAACGTGTGTATGTTTCTGGAAGTGAAACGAGGCAACAGAAAGACAGAGGTCTGTGATGTATTTTGTGAAACAGAAGAACAACTAAATAAATGCAACGGCATCCCAAGAAGAGCTCGCCTCTCTCCAGTCATTTAAGCTAAAGTGGGTTATTGAACCTGAAGCTTGTTGCTTCTGCCCTCCTCGACTACGGTCTGGGAGCCGACAGGAAAGTTCAACACACAGATGGCCAGTCCGCCCCTTTGTAGCATATTATTTCGATGAGAGATGAGCAGATCGCCACTGGGCTTTCAACTAAAAAAAAAAACTGCGGCATTTGTACAGCTCCTTATGGGTAGTGCAATTAGTGAAGTGCTTTCCTCCGTGGTGAAACGATCAGCACTGCACCACGGAGGAAAGCGGCAGAAAGTCACCTGGAGATAAAGAGAGCGGGGCTGCGTTGCGTGCATGGCTTCCTTCTGCAGGTAAACGGGAGACGCGCTCTGGCGGCGCCCCCCCCACAGAGCTGAGCAAGGCAACGAAACTTAAAATAAGAAGCGGCATTTTACGGAGCGCTGTGCATGGGGCCGCCTTGAGGGGGTTTCCCGACATGTCGTTTCAGTAAATTAAAGGGTGTTTCATGTTGTCGTTGCTTTGGGACTTCTTAATACCTTGGAAAATGCCGTTTAATACTTTTTAATAGCCTTAGTTTTCGCTAAATTGATTTATCAACTTTGAATACTTTTTAAGACCCCGCGGACACCCTGTTAAAACATTAAGCATGAACATAATGGTGCTGTTTACAAGCCGTTGTCACTCTGATACACTCAGCATTAGTGTCAGTGGTCAGTTCTATCGGTGAAAAGGAGGAGAAGTATTGGCAGATCTGGAAGCTCCATTTCTTATCTGAATAAATCACGTTTTAGAGCTCAACAACAAGGCAAGGTTTTGACTGAGCTCCTGTGTTCCCAAAAAACATTGAAAACCAGTAAACCAATTATTAATAAACCAATAACAAATCACTGCTTGGAAATGCGTCACTGCCTCTTAATAAAACGTTGGCCTACAGTAAATAGAGCTGACGGAGTAGTCATGAACTGAACCTAGTAGATTGAGAATCAATCTCTGAACATTAGCTTTAATTATAGGCTTGACACACTTCATGAAATTGGGCTGTGTTTTGGAACAAAATTGGGTTAAGATACAGTAGTAAGATATCATGATACAGGGGATAGATTCAATATAGTGCGATACAATGCGATACTGAAAGCAAGTTAACCCATTGGGAGTAAAAAAGATAATAATCTTTATGTAATGAGAACAGTGGGATCTGCATTTATCCCAGACCCTGTAACATTAAACATCATAGAACATATCTTTGCACACTAAGAACTAATCTGTGTATGTTAACTATACATCAAATATGAATGGTGTTTTTGAGAACTGAAACAGTCTCAATAGTGTATTACACCTCTAAAAATGGGCGGTGTGGATCTTAAGCACAAAGAATGTACAGAGAAGAGGGCTCAGGTCAGATCAGATACTTGGAGTTACTATTGCCGCCACGTCAGGACAGCACACCTCACACCCCCTAATCTCACCTCAATCCTCTTCAAAGCCAAATCAAGCTGACATCAACATCATTGAGCCCACAAGCTTCTTCCTAAAGTGAAAGCCATCAATTGGCAGGACCTCACGTGTTACACTCTATTAACACTGGATGTATTACGTCTTTGTCATTTCTAAAGTTTTAAGATCTTAAATATAATGATTGTCTATAAGCCAAAACACATCTTGCATAGAAGTAAAGTACATATAAGACCAAAACAAGGTGTGAACTAAATATATATACCGGTATATATCTTTGACTAAAATTATGCAAAGAAAGAATGCAGTAAAAATAAATAAATAACAATAAGGAATTCATTTAAAAGTAAAAAACACAAAAAAACTCATGGGAATCCTGAATCCAGACAGCATCTGAATGCAGTAAGGAAGCTAAACAAGTTGTGGTTCATGCATTTTCTTTGCAGTTCTAAGATCAACTATATCAAAGCTGGTTGGTTGGTTTGAGAAAACACAAACTATTTACCATTCTTTCAGCTCTCTTCTGTAGCATAAACATTTGATTACTTTTGGTTTTGTATACAGTTGCATACATCACAGTGAAAGTCACTGTTAAAGGAAGTATTCAAATAATAATCAATTAAATGTCCTGCCTTCAAAAGATCACTTAGGTAAAAGTACAGAAGTATTTTCAACTAAATTATGTTTTAAAATGAAGTTAATGTTAAAAAAGTACATTGTTTTCCTTGTAAAGAAAACACGTTATTCTTGCTGTGTTTATGAACATAACAGCACATTCCAAATGCACGTGTTAAGTAACATGTAATGTATGTAAGCATGTATGTATATGTCGTACTCAAGTACAAAGCTTTGGCAATACTGTATGTCGTTATGGTCATGCCAATGAAGCTATTTGAATTGAATCTAATTGTAGACACCAGCACTGCATCCTCTACGTCACTGTTATGGCTTTCAAACTGACGCATGACTCATGCAGCATGGCAGAGAGCATGGTGTTCTAAATGAAAACTATTTTAACCCATTGTATCTGGTCAAACAAAACCAGTAAAGTACTGTAACTAAGTGCATTTACTCAAGTATTATACTTAAGTTCAATTTTGAAGGACTTGTACTTTACATGAGTATTTCAATTTGTTGCTACTTTGTACTTCTACTTCACTACATTTATTTTTTATACTTAGTTACTGTACATTGTAGAATGTCTTAATGATGTGAAATACAGACAACACTTTAATAAGAATTGAGTTACACCTGGAGTAAATTCACAAGCTACCCTGCAGTATACAATATAATTAAAACTAGCTGCACCTTTAGGAGGTTTAATAACACTTAATGCATCAATAACAATAATCAAAACATATAATATATTTTTTTTTCTAAAATGGGCCAATTTGCATATTGAGTACTTTGACAATTTTTTGATGCCAATACTTTTACTTGTAACTGAGTATTTCTACACTCTGGTACTTCTGCTTTTACTTAAGTACAAGATCTGAGTACTTCTCCCACCTCTGATACACCAGCACTGCATCATCTACGTCACTGCAGATGACAAACTGACGCATATTGCATGCAGCATGACAGACGCTATGGGTGTTATATCCTACATGAAAACCTTTTTTTTTTAACCCACTTCAAGGAAATACTGAGCATAATTTCCAAGTCACCCATCAACCCCCCGGTAACGCCCCCACCTTACTTACATTAACACGAAATAAACACATTATTTAAGTAGCTTTGGCTCAGTGTATGTGATGTTTACAGTCACTAAAGTGTGCCTAGCTAACAATTACCTGTAGCTGCAGGTGTTGTGGTATTTCCCGGTGCACCTGCTCTCCACTAACCGCCCGGGTTATTTTTGTCCTCGTCTTTTCTGAGTGAATTAATGAACAAACGCCGCAGTAAAGGTAAAAACGAGGCGTTTACAGAAATAATAATAAAGCTAACACATGAAACGGATTTCCGAGGCGCTGTCGTTAACCACAGCCAACGGTTGTTTTGACTTTCAGGAAAACTCGTGACGTCACGCAGAGAAACGGCAAACCCCCTTTTTTTGTCACCCACAGACACACACACACACACACACACAGAGAGACACACGTGCAACCTACCGTCTCGCCTCGTCCTCCAGTTTTTTGTTGTTAACGGTTTCTGCTCGGTGTGTGTTTTTGTGTGTGTGTTTCTGGTTCTGCTCTCTCATCATCCCATTCCAACATCCCGTGTGTCTGCCGGCTAATAAGCCAACCATCGCGAGAATCATACACTGTTAATGCTGTGTTCTATCCATAGACTGTATATAAAGGTTCTATCTATGGAATGTACGAGATTTAGGTTCTGTCGCCTACTTACGTTTTAATTTGAGGTTATTAATCAAATCAAATAAATTAAAAAATATATAAATAATTATATATAATTTTAAAGCCTATGTAGAAATATAAACATTATTGCAGGAGGTAAATTAAATACACTTCTGCTGACATGTTATGTTGTTCATGCTTGCATTTCTACATTGTGTTTTTATATTTTAACGCGACAGAATAAAAATAACAGTAAAGTTGAGACAATAAATAAATATAGAACTTCATGAGAGACATTTCTGCACATTTCATTTTATGTTATGGATCTCTAGAAATGGTTTATTACTGCATTTGTTTTGGCATTCCCCATTGTGAAGATTTTATGACTAGGAATATTTATGAAAGTTTTGGTTTGGAAGAATGTGTTGTCTGGTCTCTTAGAAAAAAAAAACACAGAAACAAATTCCATATCCCTAAGTAAAAGGCCATGCACTAACAATATATTCATTCATTTCAACGCTCTAAAACTAATAACTCAAAACTATAACAGCTTTACTGTACACTTTCAATATAGATTCTTATCCCCCTTCCTTCTTTTTTTATGATGTGTTCCCTTTTGTAGAGGAGCATTATTATTCAGTACATGAGATTTTATCTTTGTCTTGAGTTACTTGTGTAGGCCTATTTTTTATACATTATATGTAAGTCTATTGTTTATAAACAAGGTAGTTACTGAGCAGCTGAGCAGGAACTTGTATAGGTCAACAGGGTCAGCCTCTGAACATTACTGCATCTTAAATGCTGTTTACAACCGGAAGGATCTGACAACTGCACAGCATGTGACGGAAATCTTTTCTCAACAGCTGATCCGTCTCGTGTATTCAAAAATGTTCAGTGGACATTTAAGGCTCAGATCTTTGATGCATTTATTTTTGGAACTCCTGTGGAGGTTTTTTTAAGCCATTGTTATGAGCTCCCCAATTATAGCGCTTTAAATTGTTAAGAGTGATGATGAGTTTGTGCTTCCTTGCACAGGTTTGGCTTTCAAATGTAAGGGTGCTTCCTCCTCTTCCTCCATCACCTTTATCTCTCTTATTTCACATACAAAAGTATCCTATGTTTAAAATTCCAGCATGTACATGTGATGTATATATATTGATGTTAATTTAAAACGTGTTGATATTCTGGCACACTGACGCCCTCCCTCATCTGCTCGCTCTTCTTTCCCCCTCTCTCACCCTGCATGTCTCCCCAGATGGTGGAGTGTGTGGCTGGGCAGCAGAGGGTGGGTCGGGGGCCACGCAGAGCAGAGAGTGCAGACACAGGTGGACCTCGCGTGTCAGATAATATGTACGGTTCTGGCCTCTCTTAACAAACATACAAATATTGCCATCAGCTGGCTTTTGCTCACAGCTCTGTGCGCAGAGGGGGAGTATGAGCAAAAACCAGCAGTCAGGAAAGGTGTGTGTGTGTGTGTGTGTGTGTGTGTGTGTGTGTGTGTGTGTGTGTGTGTGTGTGTGTGTGTGTGTGTGTGTGTGTGTGTGTGTGTGTGTGTGTGTGTATCAGGACACCTTCTGCTCCTATGCAGACAGGTTGAACTCCCTCATAAACACCCTTACCCATAGCCCTACATCACGAACACACACAGAATACACACTCGTATTATCCTATGTGCGCAGCCCCACCTCACACACATACCTCTCCCCTCAGGTTGGAGCAGTCTGGTTTCTCCGGTTGCTCCGCAGTGTGCAGCTGCTCTGCCTTAAAATAAAGGGATTTAGGCCAGAGGAGGTACAAAATGATTTTGATAACTATACAAGAGTAATAATACTTCAATAAACTCTTTATAAAAGTGATCATCTCTAAATAATTGCACAGTAAATAGCTTAAAGGCAGTGAACTCAGCAATACACCAATTTTAATACTTTTAAAGAAATGTAAAATATTTGGGAAATGCTCTATTTGATGTGTCTGAGTCACAAATAACCATCTGTCAAAAACTGGCATTAACTTGCACTTAATCATAAGCTCTTCCCTAACTTTAACTAAAATATATATTCAAAATGAACACTGCAATTTACAAATATCTTTATGAAAGAAGCACATTTACATCTCATCCCTTTTCTTGGATGTCAAATCTAAGGTCTTCCTTTTTATAACTGTTAATACTATTATAAAATGTATCTTTTATCATGATAAATAACTTTTATAGTATTCGCCGGCAGTTACATAGAAGCAAAACATTGGACATTGCACTTCCTCATTATTAAAACTACATTCAATTGCTTTTAGACTCTGAAATAGAGATAATGTATTGACGTTTTGTTTTTTTAAACTTGTCTGATTCTAATACCAAGATATTATATCTACAGTATATGGCCTATTGTGACCGCAATACACTAATGATAACATGTTAATAAAGACTTCAATAAGACCTCTTATGTGGGAAACAAGTCTATAAAAACACTTTTGATGCCCCCACTGACCACATGGTCATGTGCAACGTCTGAGCCGGGAAGTTGTATTTCCAATGTGTCGCCAGGATTATTTATGAGTGAGGGTAAAAGCAATTATGTGATTGACCGCTGCTTAGCGGAAGCTGCTGCAGTAATGTAGCAGTCATTTTGCACCAGGGTGATAAAGAGAGAGAGCTCCTGATTTACTGCTCTGTTTTGTTCTGACGCTTCCCAACGTCATCAGCTGCCAGTGACGGGAAGAGTGAGACTGCAGTTTGTAAGCTAGGGTAACAAAAAAACAGGATGGCTGGGCAAACTGAGAGGGGTACGGTTAGGTTGTTTGTGTACTTTCATATTAATTTCATGTGAGAAATGTTGTGAGTGTATATTAGGTTTGACGGTCTCCTGTATGAAGACAGATGTTACCTGCATGAGGCAGTGAGAACAGCCAGAAACCCCATCCTTCCTTCAGTGATCCAAACATCTTCAAGCTCTGGATACACACACACACACACACACACACACACACACACACACACACACACACACACCCACACACACACACACACACATCACACACACACACACACACACACACACACACACACACACACACACACACACACACACACACAAAGACTCCGCGGGTGCCATCAGTGTAGATTTTTGCCTCAGTGGTTGAGTCACTGGGGGTGGGTGAGTCATGAGCCGTTGGTGAGAGGCGGTTGTGAGAATGATGGACGAGAGAAGAGGAGACTTCGACCTGGTTTTTGTGTCCACAACCTCTACTCTACTCGGTCCACCTGAAGTAAAGAGTGATTTGGTGACTTTGATAGCTTTAAAGTCATTAGTAGAGCACAACATT
>NW_011354841.1:54909-58349 GCF_000735185.1 Notothenia coriiceps
CACACAAACGGACACACACACATCGACACACACACACACACATCACACACACACACACACACACAACACACACACACACACACACACACCACGACACACACACAGACAACACGACACACAGACAGACACACAGCACACACATAACATCCACACACACACACACACACACACACACACACACAACACACCACACACACACACACACACCACACCACACCACACACACCACAAACACACACATACACAAAGACACGACACAACACAGCACACACACACCAACACATACACAAAGACAGACGCACACACACACGACACACACACAACACACACACCACACACACTACACACACACACACACACACACACACAGCGCACACACTACCAAAGACAAGACACACACACACACACACACACCACACACACACACACACACACACACACACACAAGAGAGAGATAATGAGCATTCCATGCAACAAATACAGATGTGGGAAGAGTTAAACGATGCAGTATGCCACAAATAATACGAAATACACAGCCACAACATCCAATCTCGCATCCAGAGGAGACAGAGCCGGCAGCTGTGGGTGGGCAGAGCCGGCGCATTGTTGGCACAGGTAACATGTTCCCTCAACCAGCGGTGCGCGCAGTTAGGCATCCTCGGGGAATAGAAGCCCACAAGGCAAATGTTTCCCGGCCTGCTCGGGGGCTGGCGATGTGGCAGGCGTACAGGCTGGCACACCATCGCACAAACACCACACACTCTTTAAGCAGCAAATGGGATGATCCTACCGCAGGAACATAGGATGCTGAATACTGACCGCAGCCGTGGCCTGTGTATGTTTGGGTAATGTATTCTAGTGAGAATACAGGCAAGTGTCATCGGGAGATGCTCGGTGCAAAAAACTGGGAAAGGCACTTAGTAGAGAGAAGTTATAACGCCAGGTGTTATCCCTTCTTGGCCTAACAAGACAAAGAACAGTTTAATCTCACTCAGTGGCCTTTTGGCTCAACTTACAGTCAAAAGGGTGAAATGATAACAAAAAGGTGAATTTATTGCATCTTGAATCCTCCCCTATACCTGTCTGTGTCCGTTTTTGAGCAAAGACAAAGCCCAATGAAGCCTGCAACTTAACCCAGGTAAATTTTTTAGTGCTGGAGATATTTTCTGAAAGGCCTTTGAAGGCTCAGCTGTTGATCATTTGCGGGCCTTACCGAAACGACTCAGAGGAATGGAATAGGAGTCAGCAGTCGGTGAAGGCATGAATATCAAGCCTCCAGTCATGGTAGGGTACAAAAAACATCAGGCTTATGGGTCCAATAAATGACAGATTGACCTTGGACAGACAGACAGATACATGGAATCCAGAGCAGAGATAATAATTTGATCTAGTCTCAAGAAACATCAACCCTGCAAAGTGTCCATCATCCCTGCTTTCTCTCATCTGTGTGTGTGTGTGTGTGTGTGTGTGTGTTTGTGAGTGTGTGTATTAGCCTTTTCATTGCCTGAGGGCTCATTTCCTGTCGCAGCTGTTGGCTAGTTCCTCCGACATCTGGACTGGAGAGGGACAGACAGAGAGACAGACAGAACAGGGGCCACAGTATCGCTTTTCAATTCAACATCATCAGATCTTACAATAGAGATTTGAGGAGATCTCTCTGCTGTTTGCGCCCTCTTGGCCTGGACTCGGCTGTTCTGCCACTGCAGTATTTATTTAAAGCTCTGTCCATGTTAGCGTCTCCCACTCATTGTTTGTGTGTATATTTCGCCTCAACTGATCTAGCAGCTGCAGCAAGCCCGGCCATATCTGGAGATCTGCTTATTGTTATTTGTTCTAACAGACAACAAATCATCAAATAACTCCTTGTATTAAAGCGCTGTGAAGCATTTCAGTCTGCAGGCTCCCACAAGAGCTGTTTTACTGGATGCAATGGCAGCATTTGTGGTATTCAGATACCTAAAGAGCAGCATGATGTTGATGTATTTCACAACAAAAAGTGTATTACTGTATATATATATAGGCCTATTGAGGGACTGCGGATGGAAATTAGCTCAAAGCTAAATCTGGCACTGTTACGCTTGACACATTTGAATGTTTTAAGTGTTCGTTACTGTGCATTGTCCCTGCCAAATAAACGATTAAATTAAATAAATATTACCCAAGCAGAGGTGAAATAACATATTACCTCCCAAGACAGCCTTTACAATGATTTGCAGCTGCTTTGCTAAACTTGTAACGTCACGGCCACAACACAACACACTATTCTGAGAATTATTGCTGAAGTAAATGATAGCAGACAATGCTCCTTTGTCGCCTACCTCACAACCTTGGTCATTCATGCCGTAAACATTTTATTATGTCTTGGCGGCTTCATCTATTTCTTTACCTGCCTTACTGGCCCCTTTCTTGCGTTTCCGTTATTACTAGTCTCAATCTCCTCTTAGTTTCTGCTTAAACTGTCTACATGTCAATAAGCCCACTGTGCTCCAAACTGAATACAAATTGACGGAAAACCTTAGATTATCATCTGGTTATCACATAATGCTTAACTCTACATATATATAAAGGCGTGTGGTGCAGTGGGTTGTGCGTTGGTGTTCGGTGTTCAGGGGGTCACAGGTTCAAACCCCACTGCAGTCAACATGTCGTTGTGACCCTGAAACACTTCACCCCAAATTGCTCCTGTGGGGATTGCCCACAGTATTGAGTATGTAAGTTGCTTTGGATAAAAGCATTTAACAAGTGACATGTAATGTAATATACAGTATATATTTTGTGTTACATGTCAAACTTTTGTATTTATGAGTAGTTATCAACTTATTCCTCACCCAAGGAGTATGTGTTTGGTTTGTTTGTTGGTTAGTTAATGGAGAAAATACTGCCCCTATTTTGATGGAAATTAGTGAAAGGGTGTAGCATACTCATTAGCCCATTACATTTTGGTTTGAATCCTAATTACAGGACAGATATCATTATATTTTATCAAAGCATTGCTGTGTTTAAGTATAACCTCACACATGCAAGACTGTTTTCCCTTATTTTTATTTATCAGTATTTGTATTTGTAGATCGTGTATTATTTGTAAAATAAAATGTATGAAGGAAGTGTTCCCAGACTGCCGTTGGCTTGTAACTCATTTTGAAAGCAGACATGGTTTGAAGTTCCTCAAAAAACAAGAAGTTATTCTAAAATAAGAGTGTATTGAGACCAACTTAGTCACATGCAATAATAAATGTGGTGAGGCGATTAAAGCCAAATGTGCTGCTTCTTTATGGTCTCAGACACAGCAGTTTGTCAGTTGAACAGAACACATTTGATTCTATTTGGAGTTTACTCTGAAGATAATACAAACAAAATTGGAAGGGAAAAGACCCTAAACGTCCAGCAGGGGTGTTTGTCTGCGGCAGGACAGCTGGCCAGATGTAGAACCCCCCCCCCCA
>NW_011354841.1:58371-58780 GCF_000735185.1 Notothenia coriiceps
CACACACACACTCTCTCTCTCTCAGCTCAGTGATGGGGACGGCCGGCTGGCTGTTGGCTTGGAGGCGCCATTAACCAATTTAGCTTCCAGATGTCCGTCATACTGCCACAGCCAAAGCTCTCTGTGAGCTTCACACACACACACACACACACACACACACACACACACACACACACACACACACACACACACACAAATGGATACATATAGAATGTAGAGACTTGAGATGTGTGTGTGTGTGNGAGGATCATTTTAGAATTGATCAAAAGCCTTCTCAGTTTTCCTTGTCAATCATAAAAATCTCAAACACACACACACACACACACACACACACACACACACACACACACACACACACACACACACACACACACACACACACACACAAAAGGATACATATAGAATGTAG
>NW_011354841.1:58989-82818 GCF_000735185.1 Notothenia coriiceps
CCTTCCAACACACCCACCCCCCCCTACCTTAACTCCAGCCCCAGCTCCCAAAGCCCAGGGAAGCAGCAGCCGTGCTGGACGGCCCGGCACCCCGTACCCCTGCAGCCCATCCCTGGCCTCTTTGAAGTGGCTTCGGGAGAGAGGTCAGCCTCGCCCCCGAGACCCGCATAGAGGTAGGGACAGCTGCGGCCAGACAGACCCTGTGCAGGGGATAACAGAATAGGCACACACACGTAAATACACATATGCAGTCACGGAGCAGGACAGAGCAGCTGCAGCCACGGTGTGGAAGGTGTGCTGTGCAGCAGGACAGCTTGGGAGCCAGTCTGGTCCAGCATGGCTCTGCTCTGCTCTCTTCTGGGTCACCTATTTTGCACTCAGGTGTGAAATCTAGTCTGCAGTGTACCAGATGACCAGATGAAATTTATGTATTTTTAAAGCAACCTATTAACTATAGAATGAACTATAAAAAGTTGATGTTTTATAGTTATGTTGCTTCAGATGTCATGCTAATGTATGTAAAGAGTGTAGAAAAAATCTTGTTCATTTAACATTAGAAATATATTATCTGTCACGTAAATCTGGTTGCCTTTTCAATATCCACAGAAGAAATTGTTTTTTATTAACGACTATGTGCAGTTATGGTTACAAACCCCCCACAATTAATGATAATGTTGACAGTGGTCAAAACGAAAGAAACGCTTAGGCCAATCCAGTACAAAAACTAAACTTTTGTTGTATTTAATCTGCACTTCTCTGACACAGTAAAGCAACTCCACACTTATTGATAACTTTGAATTGAGTTTCATCTATTGCAGGACAAGTATGTGATTGCTCAACACAGTTAGGTGTTCATATCAGTTATTTTATCCTATCTATCTATATATTGACGTATTACCCTGTTGGGACAGTTGAACGTTTTAGTTAAATATACAGTGTCACAGTGAGGGAGTAAGAAAGTTAGCTTTGTAAGTTAAACTTTGTAGTATAGTAGCAGTAGTTGTGGTAGTATTAGTAATGGTAGTATTAGCGTGAACATGCATTTTACAGTGTTTTTCTCTGCCTACATGTGTGTGTCTGCTGCCCTGATTACAGTATGTGCTCTTATCCATTCATATGTTGACATGTTCACATATGTAGCGTCCTCCATGTGTGTTAATGTGTGTTAATGTGTGTGTGTGTGTGTGTGTGTGTGTGTGTGTGTGTGTGTGTGTGTGTGTGTGTGTGTGTGTGTGTGTGTGTGTGTTTGAGATTTTTATGATTGACAAGGAAAACTGAGAAGGCTTTTGATCAATTCTAAAATGATCCTCCACCATCTGGAGATAAGCAAGTTAAATACACAGTTGTTGTTTCTCCTGATGTCTAGTCTCAATGAGACACGATGAACACACACACACACGCGCGCGCGCGCGCGCACACACACACACACACACACACACACACACACACACACACACACACACACACACTCATACAGTTCACTCGTGAATGTCTAGAAAAGAGTCACACACACATACAGAAACATGCATTACACAGGCACACATTGACTGTGCTCAAATGGACAGATGCTGCCCCTCTAGAGGCACAGAGACCCAGCAGCTGTTCCCCAGCCAGTCAGATGGGCTACCATTGGTACCTCATGAATATTTTACACTCAGTCAAAATGGCTGCATTCCAGGTTCCTACAACAGCAGCCGCACTGGGCCAGATGATCAGATCATTAAACTGTATACGGACGGACTTCCTCCCACTGTCAGCTGGAAAAAACATGTGTGAAAATGTTATGATGGTTCAGACAAAAGTTTGTGTTGAGTACATGATAGAAGTTAATTTGAGGAGGTTGGGTGTGTAATTTGAGTTGAAGTTAAGTTGTATTTTATTCGCCTTAATCTAACTCAATGCCACACAGTTATTGTGAAATAAACTTAATCTACAACTGAGGAAATCATGCAAAAAAACTCCACCATGACATTTTACTCTTAAAATCTAACTTTTGGAGTGGCATAACATAGCTTTCCAAAAATGTTTATATTGCCTTTGTATTTATATATATTACCTCCCATAAATTGCATTAATGAAATATATATTCCAATGTTTTACACATATTTTATTTGTGTGTCTTTGGTGTACCACTGTAATGTTGTGTTGTGTTGGCTATATTGTTAAGTTGTTTGATTTGAAGTAAACTGAATTGATACTATTGCCCAATCAAAATTCTCCCTTTGGCATATTGAAGTAATTATAAGAGTCACAAAAACCCCTGCTGAACGACAGTTTGACTGTTATGAGCTTGAGAAAAGCGAACAGACGTGCAGGTATGAGTTTTCTTCTTTCACTTCTTATAAGCTGATTGGCTTCTAACTTCTCTCTCTCACAGTGGCTGCAGGTGTATTCTGGGCGTTTGGATATGTAATGGGTTTGGATGTGCTGATGTCTGAGATGCTGAGAGGAAAGAGGGCAGCCAACTGTACTATTAGACATTGCTTCCATCTCTCTCTCTATCTGTCTGTTTCTTTCTCTTCCTCAGAGGAGGGATTGATCTCATCGCCCGGGGCTTGGATTCAAACATCTGTCTGCCTCCCTCCCCTCCTCTTCACTTCCTCTATCAGCCAGCCAGTGTCTCCCTGAATGTCTCCCCTCTTGCTTGCCTCTATTACCGGTATGATGAGGGAAAAGGGGGAGGATTGGGAGGTTTTCGGATGAATATATAGATGGTATTAATGTCCTTTTACCACCAAGACAGTACAGGTGTTTGTATCTAACTACAAACTGGAAGACCCCTTGATAACAATTCTGGATTACAGAAATTTGTTTTAGACTCTTGTACAAAAAGGTTTCTTCTAGTTATGCAACCAACTTACTTTATGTTTTGTGATTAAATGAATAAGAGTAGCTGCTTTGAAGCCTAGCTAAACTCTTCCCCAGACATGATATTTCTAAAATATATTCATTCAGAGCAATTTACAATGAAAGCAATTGAGCTTAAACATCAACAATACTGCAAATGAACCAGTATATTGAAGGTCAGGTGGAACACAATGTCTGTCCACAAGCATGACACACATGAAGAGAGACTGTTGTGTATTAAAATGTTTCCATTAAATGTATTTTCAATAAAGAAATGCCCCATAAAGCACACCATTTATGATGCATTTTTATGAGAAAAAGGAGCATCAAAATCATTTTTTCCAAGGTGCATTCAAACAGCTGTGTGTGTGTTAAACACCTTTGAATATAAAAAGGAGTTGACAAGCAAAATATAATTAATGCTGGCAAGAGGAGGCAGGATCTGTGAAGCATACAGCAGTGATGTCTCAGGGATAGCCAGCGGTTTTATTTGAGTTGCTTCTTCTGCCAGATTTGTAAAAATGCTTTTTATTTGCTTCACACACAAAACAAACCTGTACTCAGGCTATCTGCTTCAGGGGGACTGAAATAAAAAGCTGAATATTAGCATCGAGGACTTTTGGGGGGTAAATACAGAATATTGACACAGATAACAAGTCTATTGTGGCACAAAGGCATTAACTAAAACTCTAGTAAGTGTAAATAGATGATCTTTATTTGTATAGGTTATATACAATAACCATAGATTTCTTTCTGATTCTGAGCATATTTTCATTACTTGTCCTGTACTGTTAATAACTACTCTTTTCGTTGAATGTACTTTTTATTTTTGCTATGTATAGGCTTTGGCAACATGTACTTTTATTCAAATATCATGCCAAAATAGCTTCATTGAACTGAAATGAATAGAGAAGTGTAACACATGGGATCTACAGCGACCTCCAGAGGTGGGAAGGAGAAAATCACTTAAATACAACGCTGTATTTACACTGAACCCCATACATGAGTTAGGCTCAATGTCACTTTCTGAAATGTTCATTCATTTTCTTTATAAATAAATTAAAACGGTCTCAGGAAGGTTGACGAATTATTTATGTGTGCATTTCATTTCCTTTCTGTT
The DNA here is from genome assembly GCF_000735185.1 of Notothenia coriiceps. NCBI lineage: Eukaryota > Metazoa > Chordata > Actinopteri > Perciformes > Nototheniidae > Notothenia > Notothenia coriiceps. The sequence goes on from NW_011354841.1 coordinate 62,957, forward strand.
TTAAGTAGAAAACTGAACCTAGACAAAATAAATGCATAAATGCAAGCTGTGTGTTGCATATTGGTATTGTTGTTGTTAATTTATATGCGTACCTTGTGCTTTGTCCTTAGTTTAACTCAAGGGAGGATGAAATACCATTACATGATACATTTTCAGATATCTGCTTAGGTGGCTCACACACACACACACGTACACACACACACACACACACACACACACACACACACACACACACACACACACACACACACACACACACACACACACACGCCTGTATTGTGGCATCTGTCAGTGGCAAGACAATATGTGGATCAGAGAGGGAAAGACAAGGCAGTGGAAGAGGTTTAGAACATTGCATAGGAATCTCCTGTGTCACACACACACACACACACACACACACACACACACACACACACACACACACACACACACACACACACACACACACACACACACACACACACACACACACAGACTTCCGCGGGGTGCCATCAGTGTAGATTTTGCTCAGTGGTTGAGTCACTGAAGCGTTGTGAGAGCGTTGTGAGAATGATGGAGAGAGGAAGAGGAGAACTTCGACCTGTTTTTGTTCCACACCTCTACTCTACTCGTCCACCTGAAGTAATGAGTGATTTGGTGACTTTATGCTTTAAAGTCATTAAGTAGAGCACAACATTAGAGGATGGGACACAGAGCGAAAGGAGTGTAAAATATATTATAGGACAGGATTGGTTTGGAAGTAAACAAATAGGACAGGACAAATATGCTGAGAAAAGACTGGACAGGTGGAAAAACAACAGCTGATTCCCTAAAACATCAATACCAGCTTGACCTGTGACAGATGACAACTCAATCTCCCCCCACACCAAACAGCCCCGCTCCCAAACATCCTCACTGCATGTGCACAGCTGCATGTGTGCAAAAACCCCAGCAGGCCACTAGGGAGAGCTGCATTATTTCTACTTCCACTACAGCTATTAGTCTGCATGTCTTTCTCAATCTCTGTATTTATACCGCAGCTTATGAAGTAAACACATCTGGATAAGGGATGCTCTGTGTGTTTTAGTTATTTATTGAACATCTGGAACAGCGCCTGAAGCTGGCGTTGGTTTTAAGAAATGCTGTTGTATTTGTTGAGGATCTCAAGCAAGCCAAGATTGTCTCTGGAGGGGGAACAGGAAGGATATGTGTTGCTTTCGCTGCTGTGTTTGTGTGTGTCATTGTGTTTGTGTGAATTTCTGAGGAAGTTAGGATGTACGCAGCACATCTGTCAACATCTGGGTGCACAGACTGTGTTTGGCTTTCCAACAACTGGGTGAGATCAACAACATAAACACACACAGTTCGAGTACAGCCAGAGGATAGAGCAGCCGTAACCCCCACACACACTCAGACAAACACACATCTAAACACTCTGATGGCCCCCGAGGGCCCCCAGTTTCCAATCCTGCCACTTCCTATTTCTGGCCTGCTCCTCCTTTACTTCCTTAGTAAGACTCTCTGTCTTCACACACACACTTGCTCACAGAGACACATTAACACTTGATGTTTAAATGTGATTTTCCCCAGGCTACGTGCTCCTTGGGGAGGCACAGGAGGAGACGTCTTCTCCTTCTCAGAATAAACTGCGGCGTAACATCTGTGCGCAGGAAAAGAGGGGCAGATGTGAGAGGGATATCCGTCAGGGGAGGAGATGTCTCTCAGTCATGTTTTTCACTTTGCTGTTTGCATTTCCCAAATGTGTAGCATGTCGTGTTTAATAGAAAGTTGTCGGTGCAGAGTAGTCAGGGAAAAGCTGAGACCAATTCACATCTACTGAGTTACATGTCTTTCTTTTTGTTTTAATCCAAAAGAAGAGAACAATAACTTTCTTATTATTGCTCTGCCTTTTTTAACCAGCTCAGTCAGAGCCAGTGTCATTATCATCTGACGCCTATCAGTCATAAACATTAACCCCCTATGAAATGATTTAGACGTCAAATCTGTTTTGATATGGTGTTTAGGATTCAAGTTTGTTTACGAAAAGCATTTTCCAAAAACAGCTTTTGGGATATCATTGAAGCATAAATACTGACATATGACTGTAATTCACGTGAGAAAAATATTATTCTGATGTCATCTGTGGTTTTACGTCAAAGGTTTACGAGATAAAATCCTATCCTGAACAAATACAGGATCATTACTCCGTGTCCAGTTGTTGTTTACTCGGTCAGTGTGAAGGCTGGAGGTCCCACACAGGGGAGGGCTGCACCGTGTCGCCCCAGTGACAGCTCACCATATGGGGGTACGGACATTCTCTAAGCCCTGTGGAAGTCCACACACATGGATCTCACAAACAGAGATAAAGCGCCCTGGCAGATGCCACCTCTGCGGTCACAATAGCACACACACACACACACACACACACACACACACACACACACACACACACACACACACACACACACACACACACACACACACACAAACCTGATCCTCCCAGCTACACTCGTCCAGATGATCAAACTAATTGTGTCCGGCTGTTTGATGGTAATTGAACATGTTGTGTTTTTGGTCAAAACTGATCCCTTACAAAAATAATATTTTTTAGGGATATTTGCTTACTGTTGTTTTGAGCTATTAGAAAAAACCGAGATGATTTTGTGTTTTCATTTCTGTCTGTCCCCATGTCACCTAATCGTTAGTTTTTGATTCCTTTTGTAGTTTGACATGTTTAAGTCTCTTAAAGTGTTTAAAAATGTAAAATAGGCCTCTTAAATAATTAGCCCGGTTTAAAACAAGTTAATATTTTTGTAGTTTTGGTCTGGATTTCTATCAGTCTTGATTTGTATTCAACAGTTAAGAGTTCGGTAAGTTGAACAAGTTTTATTTTTTTGTCCATTCTGAATTATTTTTCTTTAGGTTTTTTCGTTCCCAGGGTTAGGGTTAGGTAACCTTAGGTAACCCTAACTCTAACTTACAAGCGTTATTATTACTAATAGAAATTATGGCTAAAACTAAGGGAAACATTTGTACCTGATTTAGACTTTAACATTACCCCCTCCCCCACATACAATTTCCAAAGCGTGTCATGAAGTTTTAAATGAGTCTCACACCTTACAGGGAACCAGTGGTTTGAGTTTATAAATCTTCTTGCAGAACTGACATGACACAGGTAATTCACCAAAATGACATTTATTTATTTATTACCATTGTTCTATGAGCTATGTGAAGATGCTTAAAGTAACAATCACATCCAATGACATTTTTCTCTCTCTCTGTCATCTGTCTCTAGTTTCACCTCTAAATCTTTCTCTTAATTATCTTCTTTTATTCTTTTTTGACGTCTCTCCCTCTAATTTTGCTCAAAAAGTGGTCGCAATTTACTATTCCTGAATAATTAGAGTGTGGCTCTCTCCATTTAGCCTGAGGCTTACAGAACTAACATCTGGGCTGTTTGGCAAGCTGGCCGCCATTGGCCTTGTTGGAAAGCCTCTTCAATGCCGATCCAGATGCAGGCAAGGGAAGCCCGGCACACACAGATGGAGAGACACACACCCACACACACATACACACACACACACACACACACACACACGCACGCACGCACGCGCGCGCACGCACACACGCACGCACACACACACACACACACACACACAGACACACACACACAGACACACAGACAGACAGACACACGGACANTGTTGTTGTTAATTTATATGCGTACCTTGTGCTTTGTCCTTAGTTTAACTCAAGGGAGGATGAAATACCATTACATGATACATTTTCAGATATCTGCTTAGGTGGCTCACACACACACACACGTACACACACACACACACACACACACACACACACACACACACACACACACACAGACACACACATACAGACACACAGACACACACACAAACGGACACACACACAGACACACACAGACACACACACACACACACACACACACACACACACACACACACACACACACACACACGCACGCACGCACGCGCGCGCACACACACACACACACACACACACACACACACACACACACACACACACACACACACACACACACACACACACACACACACACACACACACACACACACACGCACGCACGCACGCGCGCGCACGCACGCACGCACACACACACACACACACACACACACACACACACACACACACACACACACACACACACACACACACACACACACACACACACACACACACACACACACACACACACACACACACACACACACACACACACACACACACACACACACACACACACAGATTTAAATGGATTCAAGGCTATTAGTACATTTTTCCCTTTACAGTATCTTCTATAGGAGCTATAAAAGAAACAGACTGACTGCGAGGTGAGTCTTCAGCACATCCCATCTTCCTACACACTGAGCGAAGATTATTCTAGAAAAAGGAGCCTAATACTGAGTAAATCCTCCAATTATCCTCAAAAATACTTTGACCACTTTACATTCATTGCTCAAAGTAACGAACAGTTTTGAATTTCTTTCTTTACATCCAATTTTCTGTTCCGGCCTCATGTTGAACTGTTGCTGCCCGTGGGCCTAATTGTATTTTGGTGCATGAACAAGGGGCTCATTGTAATGCGCTGGTAACGTGGATCTCCAAATTGATAGACACATAACAGGGTCATCATTCATTTGCATTTTAACAAGTCCTTCAGCTATGACACCGGATCGTGTGAATTCATTACCACACAGGGCTGCAGTTCATCCAGCCATCTATTAGTAACGCCAATTAGTTTACTGGGACAGGTTTAGGGGATTCAGACTCACTCAGGCAACCAAAGCTGCCCAAACTTCTTCATGTCAAGGCTCCCATGACAGACGTTTCATTAAGATTTTGTATCAGTGACCCACATTTTAAAAGGTTTTTAAAACAAAAGTTAAATCAGCAGATTAAAACCTGTGATTAGCGGTTATTTTTAAGTTTAATAAACATTTATTTGGTCTATCACCTTTATTTCCAATCAGAGCTTGTTATAACCTACAGTCTATGGTTATAACACAATACATGTATTGTTCATGGTTTTTCATGTAATCTATCTTAATGTGTTGAGCACTTACTTTTCTTCAGAACTTTCTTTTAGGTTTGCTGTTATTTTGGACATCTTGCAGGAAAATTAAAACCAAAATGTCTTCGGCTCTTCAAACTGCAAAAGACATTCTTCATTAAAAAATCATAACATCAGGCAGATATATGAGAACAAATATAATCACACAGGATGTGGATAAACCATGGGGTGGTTTTGTTTAATACTTTGCTTTCAGTGAAAGAAACAGACGAGTCCAGTATGAACTTGTTTATTGTAAACTGAAACGTACAGGTTAAACACGCCTTGCCACATGAAGCTATTTCTTCATAAAAGCACAGGAAGCTGTTGGTTTGCCATAAAAGCCTGTCATGTTCGGGAAAATGCTGGGACCTATAACCTGTTACAATCATCTAATTTCCCTTCACTGTTCACAGTTTTAGCAGCAATAAATTCAGTCTTTATCACTGAGATCTCTTTGTCCCCTTCACTCGTAAAGATTAGACTGATAATGTGACAGCACATCACATACACACATTTAAACTGGAATCAATGCTGAAGGTGTTCCACAATCCAAAACTTTTTTGGTGGTTATAATTGTTGACTGTAATAGACAAACTAATTGCATACAGAAGCGCTTCACCAAAAAAAAGTATCAGAAAGTCATCTATTTTTTATTTGAATAATTACTTGTTTAATCAATAAAATATAAACAGATTTTAATTGTGTCTAAGCTAGAGTTCTGCAAATATCATTGAATAATTTACAAAAGGCTGTCACTTTATAATTTTAACTTGTTTAAAAGGTGGAACTTTTTAATCAATGTATATATAGTTTTTCGCAATAATTATTATACCAAATTGTATTTGTTGATTATATTGCTTAGAATCTGAATCTGCACAGTAACTAAAGTTATGTAATACAGTGGAGTAAAAGTAGAAGTAAATTATGAAGTAACATACAGTTGAATGAAAGTAAAAGTACCTCAAAATTATTCTAAAGTAGATCACTTGAGTAAATGTATACCAGTATCTGGAAGTGAAGCACCTGTTTTGTGTCTTTTGTTGACACCTAAGCATGAGTAAATGTATACCAGTATCTGGAAGTGAAGCACCTGTTTTGTGTCTTTTGTTGACACCTAAGCATATATTAAAAGTTGTTTAAGTTTGTATTGATAGAGCAACAACGCAAGGCTAAGTGCTAACTCTCAGGGCTTTATTTCTCCTGTCAAGGTGGTGCACCTGCTCACATCAGCTCCGCCTCCACCACCAGACCCCCCCCTGCCTGATGACTACAGTACCCAGGTCGCACCGCGCCGCCCTCCACTCTCTCTCTGCGCACAGTCCGCCTCACTGACTCGCAGAACCAGTTGGTTTGGCCCAGCTTCTTCTCCTTCTTCTTCTTCTTCTTCTTCTTCTTCTACTGCCTTCTCACTGCTGTGTGTGCTGCTGTTGCTGCCTGGTGCTGTCAACCTCCACAGAAGAGAGAAGAAGAAGAAGGCATATCCCTCCCTCTCCTCTGTTTCCAATTTGCCTTCACTTTCCTCCTCGCCGGCTCCATTGGCTTCCGTGCCGTGCCAGTCAACTCGCCTCCTTTCTCCCAGCCCCGAGTTGAGCAGCAGCAACAGCTCGGAAACATCTGGCCGCCGCAGAGTGCCCGTCCCTCCGCCTGCTCACCTCGGCTCGGCTGCCTGTTATGGAAATTAGTCCAAAGTCAATCTAGTTTTGTCTCCGGAGGGAAAAACGAAGGAGGATTTGACGAAGGAAGACGTTGGACCGTGTTGTCTGTAAGTCTTAATACCGGAGTCCGATTAAAGGAGGCTCAGGAGGGGAGAGGGTGGGTTAAAAAGTGGCTAAACCTTCCTTAGCATTACTGTGTTGTCTCCTCGCACTTATAGTTGCTATGTTAGCCGTTCGCTGTTTTAACGGCTGTTGTCATAGCACCGGGGCCTTCAGAACTGTAAATAGCGCAACATTGTAGCTTCTTCGTGTTCGATTTACTTTTGTTAGCCATGGTTGAGCTACAGCTAGCTGCGTGTGTGTGTTTCTTTCTGTGTTTGTTGTGTCTTCTGCGAGGAAATTCTTGTGTTGTCACAGCTCTGCCTCACGTTACTTTGACTTTTTATGCTAATTTACAAACTGTCAGTGTCGTGGTTGACTATCTAGGGCTGATTATTATTAAGTTAACGCGTGTATTAGGGGGATTCTTACAACAAACGTATTGACATAGGTGGAAGAAGTACTCCGATCTTGTTCGTGAGTCAAAGTAGAAGTACCAGAGTGTAGGAATACTCTGTTAAAAGCAATCAAAATTTTTACTCAAGTAACAGTAGAACAGTATTGGCATCTAAGTATACTTAAAGTACCAAAAGTATTAATTGTGCAGATTGGCCTTATTTTAGAATCATAAATATATTGAGTTTTGATTATAATTAGTGATGTATTAATGTGTTTAACACAGCTGGTAAAGGTGGAAATAATTGTAATTACTTTATTCAGCAAAGTAACTAAAAGTACTACGTTAATGCAGTGAAGTAAAAGTACTATATTTACCCCTGAATTGTAGTGGAGTAGAATTACAGAGTAGCGACTACAATTACCTCAAATTGTACTTAAGTACAGTACTTGAGTAAATGTACTTAGTTACTTTCCACCCCTGCTTATTGATCATTGAGGACCTGGGTGTGACCAGCTGTTGGATTTAGCGCTGTTACGGTGTTAACATGTCAAACTAAAACAGAAAATGAAATCGTTTTTATGAAGCGACTTTCACTCTGATAAAATATATCGGGTAATTAAATGTCTCAGACTTTGAAAGCAGTGCTGATTTTAAACCTAAGCTTATAACATATTGTAGAAGTTGGATTTGACTGAATATTATCAACAATGAAACTATTTAAAATATTTGTTGTTGTCGGTTTGTAAGAGAAAACCAGGGAAAAGTGATATCATGCGGGAATGTTTGCGAACTTATAAATGTATTTTATTGCTATTATAAAACAAAGCAAATATAACATTTCATATATTTAGCTCAACACTTGTGTGCTTAAATAAGTGCCTTTTTATCGTGCCTTTATTATAGGCATCTGTATACGACTTTTAAACTTGATTAAAAAGGTTTAATTGTTAGATCAGGCCACAATATTAAATCGAAAATAAAAGCAGTTTTCTTCCTATACTCGCATTTATGAAATATTAGGAAATTCTCACGCTTCAAACGTGACTTTTGTTTAAAAACGAAACCAACCGAGGCGGCTGTAATAAGCTGTTCTCCGGCTTATTAGGCTCGTATTGCTTTTGTTTACGACTTGCTCTCATCAGGTTCTTTATTACTTGTTCTCATTGTTTCCTCATTTCATTTTTGTTCCTGTCAGTTGTCCGAAGGGTCCGAACAGGCAGGGGGGGGGGCGATCGGTGGGTGGATGAATAGATGAATGAGTGAATGAATGAATACAAGACGAGGCAGCGGCGCTGAACCGTAAAGAAGTGGAAAACAATATCAGCTGCGTGCGTCTGTCAGTTGCAAATATGCTGTGTTTGGCCTTTGTTTATGGTTATTGGAAGGAGACAGAGGCATGGACAGAAGTATTTCAACAATTAACAAAAGTGTTTACACAGAACATCTGTATCTTCTGTGTAAACTTTCCCTTTTTGATAAGCAGTTGTGGGTACACTTACACTCCTCTGTTTTACATAAATCAACATCCCACTGCATTTAGTTGACCCATGTTTTTTTTCTCCCAGAGAGAGAAAAGGGGGAGAAACGGAGACAAAGTTGTGTGGTGTTGGTGTTGGTAGAATGAAAGAGGAGTCTGGTGGCAGGAGTGTAGAGGAGGCAGCATATGGCTGTAGAAAGAGCACAGCTGGAGGTAGCATCTCCATCTGAGGATGATGTCAGAGCAGCTGACAGGCTGCCATCCACCCCACCTCCTCCTCCTCCATCCCTCCACCGCCTCCACCCCTCCCCAGTCCTTTATTGTGAGTCTCAGCGGCAGCCTGGGAGAGTTACTGCTGTGTGTGTGTGTGTGTGTGTGTGTGTGTGTGTGTGTGTGTGTGTTTGTGGCTGCCGATCAGCGCCAGTTAGGAGAAGGAGGAGGAGGAGGAGGAGGGAGGTGGTATCTCGTTCCCCCTCCAACATCTCCTCCACTTTGCATCTGTCCCTCGCAGTTTGAACAGCGTGTTTTTTTTTTGCCTGCCTCCCTCTTCTTCTTCTTCTTCTTCTTCTTCTCTCCTCTTCTACCCACTCATTGATTCAGAGAGAGCAAGCGAGGAAGAGAGAGAGAGAGAGAGAGAGAGATACACAGCCATTCCCAGCCAGAGAGCCAAGCTATTCTGCTACAGTGGAGTTAATCAAGTTGATGCATACTGCTGCAGGTATTGTTTTGTGTGTGCATGTGTGTGTGTGTGCGTGTGTGTGCGTGTGTGTGCGTGTGTGTGTGAGGCAGAGTGAATAGAGTAGCAGAGTCTGGAGTAGTTATTTTGTTGTGCTGTGAGGATCTCCGGTGTGTCAAAGCAGTGTGAGCGCGCTGTGTGAAGCTACTGGTGAGTAGTAAACTGGTGTTTGTGCTGCCTGTCCGAGGTGTAGCTGCAGTCCGGGAGGTCTCGGCTGGCTTTTAGTTTGTTGTCTGATGAGCTGCATTTTAAACTACTTGTTTTGCGATTTGTTTTTGTTTTTGTGTTGTCAGGCGTTTTGTGCAGTCGCTTATTAATTGAAAGCAAAGTTACAACTGAGAAAATGTTATTTTAAATTGAGCTTTGTTATTATGTTGTGCAATTTCATTCATTTTAACATTTTAAAAGAAAAATGAAATCCTAATGAAAATGTTTATTTTTTTACATTTTAGTTAAAAAAAGGAAATTTAAGACATTTTCTTTTTTAAAGTGTTGAATTCAAACAAATAAATAAGCTTTATTTTCTTAATAAAATACCTAAAAATGTCTAACTTTAAGCCAATATCTGCTATTTAATCCTATTTATCTAAACTGTTTTTTTTTTTCAGTTAATTCTAACTCTGTAAAATTACTTGAAAGCATGTGCGGTCTTTTCTCCCCTCCTGCCGGCTGGAGTAGAGGAGACTAATTTAGAAGTTGCAGATTTGAGCTGCCTGAATTGGCTAGACAGCTGTAATCGCACTCCCTCCTAGTCTTAATCTCTTTATCTGGCTAGCAGCTGCCATATGGCCCCCGTCAGCTGGATCAGATGTGGGTAAGCCTCCCTCCCCGGCCATCCCAGCCTCACCCTCTCTCCCTCACCCTCTCTCCCTCCCTGTGCCTCCGTCAGACCCCTGCCTGCGCTAACTGGCCGTCCTGGCCGGGTGACGGGCTGCTGCCCTCCTGAGCCTCCGCTGACGGCTCCCTCCCCACCAACGCCGTCTTTATTTTTAGCCATCTTTAAGGATTAGGATTGATGCTGTGACGAGCAGGGCACTTACAGTGATTGTATTGTAAATCTTCTCTTCTGGGCGGTGGTGGTGGTGGAGTTGAGGAAGAGGGTAGTTTCTACTACGGGGTCGGATGTGCGGGATTTTTTTTCTTGTAATATTCAGATGGTGTGTGAAAGGAGGAGGTGGCAGAGGGGTTTGACTGGACAGAGTGGGTGAGGGGGGGGATGGAGGTGGGAGGTGGGAGGTGGGAGGTGGTACACCCTTGTCCCTGTAAGCCCCCTCATTAAAAGCAGTCTGAACGAGCCGGAGGGCGAGCACACACACATATACAGGACACACACACACTCAGTCTCACACACACAGGGACATTCTTGGTTTAGCTTCATTCAAATGAGGTGATTTAGCTGCTTTGGTTAACACAGTGCGGAGCGGGACCAATGTATTTTCTCAGGCAGGACAAATTGACTTGGTTAACAGGTGGGACTTAATGATTTGACATATTTCAGCCTTGTAATCACCTTCTGTCAGCTGATATTTAGTTGTGCATTTATTCTATCAATTAGATCAATTACACCTGCAGAGCAGTGCTGCAAGTTTTCAGCCTTTTTTTTCCCTCTTCTCTCTACTGGTCTCACGCGTGAAGCCGGCGCTCGCAGGTTAAACAAGGGACAAGCTGTTTTGTTTTCAGCTGTGCGATTTCAATTGGCCAGTTTTCCTGCTCGACTTAGCCTGTGGAGGTGGTTGGTAGGTAGGCTGGAACCTAAGTGTGTGTGTGTGTGTGTGTTTTATATGTGCGGACAGTGTGTACAGCTGAAAGCCGGTTACCTAAAAGGGCTGTGCCAGGCCAGGCCAAAGTGGGTTAATAAAAATAACCAGCGTAGGAGCAGCGACAATCCAGGAGTGCAGGCAGAGGAGTTAGAGAGAAACAGAGAGGATCGCAGAGACAAGAATCTGTCGCTGCTGCTTTAACAGAGATTAAGTCTGTCTGAGGGTAACAACTGAATTAGTGATTATTCTTTCATTATTGTAATATTTCTTTAAATCTAATTATCAGTTTCCTTTTTTCCCCTTTTCTATTTTTAGATTGTAAACAGTGTAAATTATTAATAGAAATAACATCAAGATTTGGCATCGTTGAACGTATGCATGACTTTACAGCTGCCTGCGTGGTGCTGAGCAGAAATATTTCTATTAATGTTGTGAGTGATGAGAAATCCTATCTATTACTTATTACTACTATACATATGATATTTAAATATATTCCAAATATGTGGTAATGTTTCTGCATATTTGAGGGTGTATTTTTCGTAGTATTTTATTTACATGTTTCAGTGTTTCAAAATGTTTTTAATTGACTTCTGTGTGTCTCAGTTTTTACCGACCCATCTTCTCCTGCTGCGTTTCTTTTCGCCCGCTCGTCGTGTTCTCTGTAGATTGTTATCGGCATCGCATACCATCTGTGACTTTGGCATTTGTCTTCTCTTTTTTGCATATCTGCTATTTCTTTTTAGTTGACCTCGTTTAAAAATAATTTTGTTTGCAGGAATTGCGAAATTATGATAATCACACAGCCACGATTTGTACACTTAACGTGAATTGTATCATACTTTGTCACCATTTTAAAATGATATGAAGTCGCCTTGCCTCTTCAAAACCTTTCCTTTTCTGTCCTCTTTGAATTTAACTTGTCTTTTGCTGCTTTTCCGTTCACGTTTTTGGTTCCTTTTTTTCTTTTTGCGTATTCACCTTCATAGAACAAATACTGAACCCTGAAAACACATTTTTATTGAAAACACAACACTTAATTAAGAACTTGCTAAACCTATTTAATAACCATCAGCTTTGACATCTCAGATCTTTATCAGATGTATCTAACGTTGACTCTCTCTCTCTCTCTCTGTGTGGCTGCAGGTTATGAGGACGGCAAGATGGAGTTCCCAGACCACAGCAGACATTTACTCCAGTGTCTAAGCGAGCAGCGGCACCAGGGCTTCCTGTGCGACTCCACGGTTCTGGTGGGCGATGCTCAGTTCCGGGCCCACCGGGCTGTGTTGGCCTCCTGCAGCATGTACTTTCACCTCTTCTACAAGGACCAGCTGGACAAGAGAGACGTGGTGCACCTCAACAACGACATTGTCACAGCCCCAGCTTTTTCTCTGCTCCTGGAGTTCATGTACGAGGGCAAGCTGCAGTTCCAGGACCTTCCCGTGGAGGATGTGCTAGCAGCGGCCAGCTACCTGCACATGTATGACATTGTCAAGGTGTGTAAGAAACGTTTGAAGCAGAAGTCCCCGACCGAGGCGGACAGCACGCGCAGAGAAGAGGACGGCGGCTCCAGCTGCTCCGACAAGGCCGACAGTCTCTCAGAAGGATCCACAGGCCGGCCTGCTACTGCCGACCTGCTGCCCAGCGACGAAGACGAGGAGGCCAAGGCCGAGCGAGGAGCGATGTGGCTGAGACTGCCGTCTGCAGACAGATCAGGGACGCCAGCCACGGCTACAACCAGCCCGGGGCACACAGAGGCGGAGACCCAGGCTGGGGAAGGATTGAGGGAGGGGGTGAAGCGGCTCTCCCCGGCCGGCAGCCCCTCCAGCTCCACAGGGTCCCTCTCGCAGCGCTCACACCGCTCCGTCAGCTCTCGTGGAGGGCAGCGGGGCAGGAGGGTGTCAAACGATGCAGCGGACTGCGTCCTGGACCTGTCAGTCAAGCCGATCGCCGGTAGCAACCACAGCAATCACCACCAGTCGTATTTCAGCGGGGCAGCGACGCCAGACAGGCTCCAAAGCCCATTGGCTGTGAGGGTGAAGGTGGAGAGGGGCGTAGCTTCGGAAGAGGAAGAGGAACTCGGAGGTGGGGACTATGACATGGAGCACAGCGGCATCACCAAGGCCACAGTTCCCATCACCAATGGGGGCCTCGGGCACCACGGGGTCGGCGGGCCCCTGTCGGCCCAGAGGAGGCTCGGCCTGGAGGCCCACCTGTCCGCTCTGCGAGAGGCCTCCCTGGCCTCAGAGATGGAGCGGGAGGAGAAGCCCTCGGCCACAGCGGACGACGAGGACATTCTGGGGGGCGAAAACGAGCGCGCCCAGGCCGAGGTGGCCAGCATGGACAGCGCCCTGCTGCCCTACGTCTCCAACATGCTGTCAGCTCAACACACTCAGATCTTCATGTGCCCGCTGTGCAACAAGGTGTTCCCCTCCCCGCACATCCTGCAGCTCCACCTCAGCTCCCACTTTAGGGAGCAGGAGGGCATCCGCGCCAAGCCCGCCGGAGACGTCAACGTGCCCACATGCACCATCTGCAGCAAGACCTTCTCCTGCATGTACACGCTGAAGCGCCACGAGCGGACACACTCCGGAGAGAAACCCTACACCTGCACCACCTGCGGCAAGAGCTTCCAATACTCACACAACCTCAGCCGGCACGCCGTGGTGCACACGCGTGAGAAGCCGCACGCCTGCAAGTGGTGCGAGCGGCGCTTCACGCAGTCCGGGGACCTCTACCGACACATCCGCAAGTTCCACTGCGAACTGGTCAACTCAATGTCGGTGAAGAGCGAGCCGCTGGCGCTGCCTAATGTCAGGGACTGGGCGATCGAGGACAGCTCACAGGAACTGTGGAAGTAGAAACACACTGCAGGGTTTGATAAAGGGAAAGAGCGGAGAGTGAAAGAAGGGCAGAGAGGCATTGGGGGGTGAAAGGAAGAAGGCAGAGTTGATATGAGGGGTTCAAGAGAGTCATGTTCGTGTGTGTCGCAAAATCTCATTCAATTGCACTTTAATAGCACATGAAAATGTTACTACTGAGTTTTTTTGTTGTTGCTGTTTGGGGTGATTTTGTTTTGTTCTATTTTATTCTGAACTCTTATTATTATTTGGCGTTAAGTTCTGTTTTGGTGGTTTTTATTGCGTCTAAGGACGAGGGTCCCAGAGAGAATGTCTCGCCTTCTGGGAGAGTTTTCACTCCGTTCGTGTTTCATCTCAGACAAAAACACTCCGACGCTGGCCCCAGATCCTCAGACAGCAAACGCCACCGCAAGAGTTCAGGTCGAACACACTGAAGTGAAAATACAATACACTAAACGGGTACTGTGATCAGCACACACACACACGGTTTGAAGAAGTGTGTGTGTGATACTGCACTACTCTGGCAAAAATTTCACCTGACGTGCGTGAGTGTGTATGAGTGTGTTTTGTGTGTATTAATTTTATTTTCTACTGGCATGGAGGTGTGGTTGGCGAGGCGCTTCTCGCTCTTTGGTGGTGTGTGTTCAGGGTAACGCTGACTGACTGACAGACTAACTGATGGCACTCATGCAATGCACAGCCTCCTTTTTTCACTTCCAATCAATTTGAAGTATTTTCTAAAAATGAAAAGACCTTTACAGATTATTATAATAATTATTATTGTTATTAATAGCATTTTTTCTTAAATCTAGCTGGCAGTCTTTAAACCATCTGTTGTTGGAAAGGTATTTAATTTAAGGTTGTTGTATATTGTTCTGCTATAGTTTTAGAATTTAAATCCGTTACATTTTTTTAAAAATTAATTATTATTATTATTATTTTGTTACTTTTTTTGTAATGGGACCTGCTGTTGTTGCATGATGTCCAAACCTGTATATTTTAAAATACAAATGTGAATTTGCTGTATTACTGTACACATTGTAATTGATCAAATATTTGACAACAGGCTTTCTTTTTCTTTTCTTTGTGAATACTACTCCAGGGTGCAGTCTGTTGAAAAGCTGAATATATTTCTCACGACGTTGGGGGAAAAAATGCATGAGAATTTGATTTTGTCTTAAACCTTTTTTCAGTTGTGGTTTTGGCATCAGGCGGTGGGTGGGAGGTGTTGAACGTAAAACTTTTGACCGTGAAAAGTTGGATTTTTCTGCTCGTTGTAGTTTCTGTCGCTGGGCTCGTAGAAGAATGTTACCGAATGTGTTTCCGTCGGGTGCTGAAGCGATATGATGAAGCATTTTAAGCCTGTGTGTATATGCACTGATCTCTCTGCTGCGTGTGTGTGTGTGTGTGTGTGTGTGTGTGTGTGTGTGTGTGTGTGGCTTGGTTATTACCAGTCAATTTAAACCTACTGAAGATCTACCGCACACACACACACACACATCTTCTCCTGCTCCTCCTCAGGCGTTCAATGTCTCCACTGCTGTAGATATTCACCACCTCTCATGTCTCCGTCCTGCTCCAGCTAATAAGACCACGTGAAAGCCATTTTCCTAATACTTATTCGCTCATTGGGCATCTTACTTCAGGTCTGTTGAGTGCAGTAATATGCGCCTCTGGGCTTGCTTTGGCGTGAAGAATAAAGAGAAAAGAAAACGGAGCTGTCCTGCTGAAGTTAAGGGTAGATATGTTTGTGCTGAACCCGTACAATGAAGTGATGTGAATGTGTTAACACGTCCATTATGCCGTCGGGGTGTGTGGGTGTGTGGTGTTTTCCCTCTTCAAACATAATTCCCTTATCGAGGATCCGATGAGAGAGAANGCGTGCCTGCACACCTCCTGATATATCTGCTGCACTGGTTAAGGTGTAGGCTGCATCTGAGAAGAAATTGTGCAACAGCTTGTTGAGATTCAACCCCCTGCAACACACACACACACACACACACACACACACACACACACACACACACACACACACACACACACACACACACAGCCTCTTACTAAAGCTCCTCAAGTACAGTTTTCCAGTAAAGAAATCAGCTTTAGCTAATGTATTGCTGCTCAGTAAACCTGTTCTTACAGATGCTTGAAAAGCCCCTGCACTCAGAGGCCAAGGAGCAGCGTTCATTAGGGCCCAGATGGTCTCTTCAGTAAGCCCCGACGCACACTCACGCGATAAGCTCACGTCTAATCTGTGTGACATTGTCTGATGAATGGCCAGTATTGGTTTAAGGAACTTCCAAGTGGTCAAAAGATTTCAGTTTGTTGTCCATTTCAGGAAGAGTTTTAACAGTAACAACTCACATGTCTTAAATTGGATGGGATTTATGTCACAGTAGTTCATCATGCCTTACATTGTTAGGAGATTTCTCAATGTCTACAATTATGGGGAATATTTACTTTAGTTAAAATGTGCAAAATATTCAAAAAGTCAGTCTTTTTCAGCTACCTGCCCTGAGCGGTGCTTTAAATCTCCATCCAGGCAGACAGCAGACATTATAATAGCAACCCTTCCCTTTGGTTATGCGCTGCTTGGTGATCATTAATTGCAATCTGCAGTGTTGTAAGTGAACATCTGCTTATAGACAACTGCTCGCGCGCTCTCCCTGCGAGGAGGCCGTGCGAGGTTTGTCGTGAATGTAGGTCATTAATTTGTTTCTGTCCTTTGTTTACTTAAGGAAGGGGGACAAAGGGGCAGCTGCAGAACCATTTGGCTGTGCCCAAGGCAGGCCAGCTCAACATGTTGGGAGGCTGAGACCAGCTTGGGCTCCTGTCTGGGGGCCCGGGCCCCTGCACTCTGCGGCTTCGCGTGAGGGAGCGGCCTCTGCCAAGCTGCCAAAGAGGGCTCCCATGTACCAGGAGAGGGAGGAAGGGGGAGAGGAAGGGAGATAAAGAGGAGACTGTCATGTGGACTCCAAGTGTCCTGATGTTTGGCTGTTGCTCCACATTTTCAAACCAGTTTCCAGCTCATGTCTTTAAACTGGCATCTGCAGAGTTTGGATGAGAAAACAATCTCCAGAATTTCTTAACAACTCTCAAGACAGATCATCTAAAGCTCTAGATGTTACTTTTGAGAATGCAGGACACATACAGTATGTTTATGTATCTAAACAGAGTTATTGTGAATAATAAGAACACAGTCAAGGATTGCCTACAGTAGCCCATGGGTTTTTTTGTGTATACAAAATTGTAGATGAACAAATGTACAGTAATAACAAAGCTTGGTGAAAGCCCACAACAAACAGTATTCCAGCTTTTAGCCTCAACACGCCGACCGCCTTTTCAAAGCAATGCTAACAGCGTCCATTCAAAGCCTGTACGGCACACACGGGGAGAAAAGCCTTCTGTATCCTTTTCATGTCCGGGACTTGTTGATTCTCCGTGAAAAAAGGAAACACTCCCAGGCCAGGTCTAGCCATGGAAGAATTGAAAGAGGGAGAGGAAAGCAGAGACAAACGTGTGTGTGTGTGTGTGTGTGTGTGTGTGTGTGTGTGTGTGTGTGTGTGTGTGTGTGTGTGTTTATGAGTGTGTGGCTTGGTTATTACCAGTCAATTTAAACCTACTGAAGATCTACGTTCACCCAGCACTTCCTCCTCCTGCTCCTCCTCAGGCGTTCAATGTCTCCACTGCTGTATGTTTGTTCTCCACCTCTAATGTCTCCGTCCTGTCTCCAGCTATAGACCCACGTCGAAAGCCATTTCCTAATTATTTTTGCTCATTGGGCACTTACTTCAGGTCTGTTGAGTGCAGTTATATGGCTCTGGCTTGGCTTTGGCGTGAAGAATAACAGAGAAAAGAAAACGGAGCTGTCCTGCTGAAAGTTAAAGGGTTAGATATGTTTGTGCTGAACCCGTACAATGAAGTGATGTGAATGTGTTAACACGTCCATATGTGCGGGTGTGTGTGGGTGTGTGTGTTTTCCTCTTCAAACATAATCCTTACTCCGAGGTCGATGAGAGAGAATTGGCATGCCTGAATGCACCTTTTTAAGCTAAAAGACAAGAAATCAGATTTTTTGCTGAAAAGATGCCTTTGTTAAAAAACAAAAACATTTCTGACGCTATGGAAGTATTTGATACTGTAAAGCATTGGGAAGTTAAAATCATATAGAAATTCATGGAATTTATCAGAAAATGATATTATATTTTGATCATATGATTGGAAAACAATTTTCTTTTGTATGTGAATGTTGTGTTTGAGTCGGGGGATACACTGGTTGATAATTTTTCAGTTTTTTCAACTCTAGAATTTTGTTAGAATTTAAAAATAATGGTCAAGCGTTTTTACAATCTGGAAACATTTGACACAGAGATAATTCAAATTGAACGCTCTACATTTCCCCTCACTCAGATATGTGTGTGTGTGTGTGCACGCCCCCAGTGATGTGCATGTGGTGGTGGGGGGCGGGGGGGGGGGTTGTCTGTGTTGCCCTGTCATCTGGTGGCACCTACAGGCTTTGCCAAGGCAACAGTGTGGGTGACATTGCGGCAGTTTGCACCGCATCGTCTAATTTTTCTTCTCTAAACGTTATTCCTCCGCTGCATATGGGCTCACTCCATCCTGCTGTTGTTTTCATCATTACTGCTGTGTTTTTTATTTGTTTTGTTCTGTTCCTCTGGTTGTACTTGACCGCCTTAAACTGCTGTAGTCCGGGCTGTTTTTCAAATGTTTTATTTTTAAAGTGTGAGCGTGGAGGGGGGGAAGGGGGGGGGGAGCGAGCGATGTCAACCGCTCAAGACGCTGTGAAGTATCCGCCCCGACGAAACATCTCCATCTTTTGCTGTGCTTACTTGAAAACAAAAGGGGGAGTTTATTTTATTTTTTATTTAAAGCAAGGTTTAAAAATATGATGTTCAAATGTCATAGACAGTTTATGGAAAATGATGAGGGGGGAGGTGGGCGTGAAGTGACTGAGTCTGTTTCGAAAAAGGACAATCACTATCTGGGAAAAAACAAGCAGATTTTGATTCAGATATATTTGCTCCCTCTTGAGATTAAGAAATGTCTTTGCTTTTCTTTCATGTTCCTTTTTCAGATGTAGTCATTTTTAGCTTTGACAATCATAGTTGGGTTAATTTTTTTTTCTCAAGGGGAGTAAATTCTAATTGTGTTTAGTTTTGTAATTTTTTGGTGTGCTGTTGTTGACATTTTTAAATTGTGTGCAAACTGCAATAAATTATAAGAATCTTGAAATTCAACCTCCTGTGTGAAGATCTATTTTTTCTCGAAAAAAGAAAATCACGGCTCGTCATTATGTATAATTTAACCATCAACAACTCATGTGTTTCTACTTATGTTCATGCTTAGCTTCTCCTCTGCCATAGGAAAACACAGAAATAACAGTATAAAGAAATTCAACATATTTTTAAGCACATTTTGATGTAGGGAAAATGCAGAAACTTTGGTCTTATATGCACCTCACACACTACAGGTTGCAGCAGGGCGAGTGCAGGAGGTTTTCACATCCTGTTCCTTAGGGACTTGCAATGTGGGTGGAAGTTGTGTGTGTTTGAAAACTCACTGTGTGTTCATGCGTGCCTGCACACCTCCTGATATATCTGCTGCACTGGTTAAGGTGTAGGCTGCATCTGAGAAGAAATTGTGCAACAGCTTGTTGAGATTCAACCCCCTGCAACACACACACACACACACACACACACACACACACACACACACACACACACACACACACACACACACACACACACACACACACACACACAACTAC
>NW_011354841.1:82833-91170 GCF_000735185.1 Notothenia coriiceps
CGCTCACACACAAAAAAACCTGGTTTGACACACACACACACACACACACACACACACACACACACACAAAGGCCTCCAGCTGGTCTGTCTTTAGGGCTGGGCTACGATGGGATTAAACAGTACTTGTCCTTTGTGTGATTCTTGTATGGAAGGAGAGCAGCCATGAACTCTCCACATAACAGTGAGAGAGACGTAGAGAAAAGGCACAGAGAATGGGATGAAGAGACATACATCTTTCAACCTGTAGGACTCATCTGAAGAGGATGCTATAAACAGACAAATTAATTGGATTTAAGGTTAAAGCAGCAATAAAGCCCGGCAGAAAAAGAAAAAAAGAATCCTCTTTTAATGACATGCTCTCCCAGCTGTGTGTGTGTCTGCCAGATAAGGGGCATTACCAGGGCGTGTTCGGGGTGTTGTCGGAAACTGCTGGCATCGGGACACATGTGCACGACTCAGCACTTTATCATCGCCATGGTGACCTGACGGGGTCACGCAGAGAGGGGTCCTTTAATGTCACCAACTCAGCTGTCTGCTGTGTAGATGTTAGAGGCGATACTGTACGTGTGTTTGTTTGTGTGTGTGTGTGTGTGTGTGTGTGTGTGTGTGTGTGTGTGTGTGTGTGTGTGTGTGTGATGCGAGTGCCCGACATCTGCTGCACCTGCCTGCTGAGCTGTACACATGTATGAACACACACACACACACACACACACACACACACACACACACACACACACACACACACACACACACACACACACACACACACGAGAAGCGAGCAGTCAGCCAGCTGTGGTGCTGTGGAAGAGTCAAGTTCATTCTCCCCGTTGTGTCTATCCTCCTGCTGAAACCCAGTGGAAACCTGATGAAAGAGACACACACACACAGTGGATTCTGGGTAATAGCTCATACCCCTGTCAGCATGGTAAACTATGGGCCGTATCTAACAATCTTCAGTGGAATAAATCACAAAATTCACAGGAAAACAGCGCTGCTAAGACGCAAAAGATGTTCAAATCAGCAAAACTAGGGAGCAGTATGTGTCTCACATCCATATCTCACTTTATAATAACTTTTAACTTGCTGGAATCTTTCCATTTATAAACTTTGGTGTGGAGTTTTCCTGACCCATTTAGAGAAGTTTTTGGAAATCATGTAGCTGAAAACGAAAAGATGTGGTAAAAGAAAACAAAAATAAACTGGTATCATCTTATCTCAACCTCAAGACCAAAATTATTCTGAAAAAGTTATTATGTCATAACAACACTTGTTAACTAAAAACTAAAAAAGGTGGTGCAAAACGATCATTTTTGACTTCACACAAAGGAGGGACACTAACATCCACACTAATACAATACAATCTCAGTGAAGTGAACACTCTGGGAAGTGTTGTCGCACAGTTTTAGAAGATATCTCACTCTATATGCCAACAAGTCTGAAAAAGCATATCACATGACCAATCATGCACTAGGGCTTGCTCGTTTGTCAAGTGTCCAGAATATTGTCTACTGTGAGGTGGCTGTTGGTCGCTTAGTTGCAGAAAATACTACGGATGAAAAACATCAATGACGTAAATTAAGACCAGAGATTCTGTTGAGGGATGAACTATTACTGTAAGTAAAACGAGTATATGGTGTCCAATGCAACAGAAAACATGTATTAGGAGTCAAGGCTAATATGGATTGTTCTCCTCATGAAAGGCTCGCGTTATAGGTTGAATCAGCTAAGACATATGCCATATGTGGATGCAAGGTTTCATATGTTGTCAAATTGTTTCCTGACATTTACAAAAGAGCACATGACTATTGCAGCTTCACTTTAAAGTGCTGTGCATGTATGAAGACAGTCCTCAGGCGATGGAGGCGTGTGGCGCAGTGGGTTGTGCGTTGATCAGGGGGTCACAGGTTCAAACCCCACTGCAGTCAGCATGTCGTTGTGTCCCTGGGCAAGACACTTCTCCCCAAATTGCTCCTGTGGGGATTGCCCACAGTAAGTTGCTTTGGATAAAAGCGTCTAACAAGTATACGTAATGTAATATAATGATGTTGACATCGTCCATTGAGTTGCAATTCAGCAAAGATGATCTCGATTTCTAGCGTCGGACATCTTGGTTGTATTCTAGATCCTGACAGCATATATTAGATTCAGCACGTTTAACTAATATCTTAGCCCGCCAACGCAGAAATTGAAAGCAAAAGCAGGAAACAGATTTATGCAAACAATATGTGGAAACATGTCTGCTGCGCCATCTATTTGTCTATTTATCATATGGTCGACGTTTTCTTGACACGAGGAAAGACATCGAAAACACTCCTTTCAGCAGAGAGTGTGCATGAGAGGAGTTCTCTGGCGCACACGCATGCATGCGTACAGTTATGGTGTGTATTGTGTGTGTGTATTGTGTGTGTTTGTGTGTGTTCTCTCACCCTGTGTTGCCAACCTCTCCGCTCCCTCCCAGCTCTGGCCAGGCACGACCCATCTGTCACATTCCTCCTTCCATCCCTTCTTCCATCCCTCCCCCATCCGCCGCATCCATCCCTCCCTCTGCGTACCCATCTTTCTTTTCCATCCCTCCTGTTTCTCTATCTGTCTCCATCCCTCCATCTCTCTCTGCCTCCCTCAACCTCCACCCGCCCTCCGTCACCCTCACTCTGTTCGTTCTTCTTTCCTCGCTTCTTCCTGCAAGCCAAACTCCTCGTCTCTGATCTCCATCTCTTTCTTATTTTCCTCCTAAGAAGTTCCCAGCCTTACTACTTTCACTGCTTTCCTTCCACCTCTCTCCCTTTCTGATCAAATGTATTTTTATTAAGTTTCTACAGTGCTTAACCAAGGGTTTTACGTTACAACTTAAAGAAGTACATTCACAATATGCTATCATCCAGCAATGTAAAGCAAAGTAATAATATACAAATGAGAATGCACTGATTATATGTTAAAGAGGAAGGACTTAAAAGAATAAAAAGCAATAACAACGACTAAACCAATCCGCCTACATTCACTGCCAGTGAGCCTCACACACACATATTCATCGAACACAGAAATCCCCACTCTGTTTTTTATTGTCTGTGTCAGATCTTGTTAAAGCGATGACAACATGTGGCCACTCCAGCTTGTGTAATAACAACAATTGTCATCATCAAAAGATAACACAATCAAGCCCACAAGCTTCTTTCCATTGTAGCCCCTGCTTCTTGGGGCCAACGTGGGACCCTGCAGGCCCGTGTAGAGCCCTGAGGCCTGGTGTTACTACTCCATGCTGAAACAAACGGATCCAATCTGGGCTAGAGAGACAGGGGTCCTGCCTAGGGAACTGGCACTGTCAATGTGTGTGTGTGTGTGTGTGTGTGTGTGTGTGTGTGTGTGTGTGTGTGTGTGTGTGTGTGTGTGTGTGTGTGTGTGTGTGTGTGTGAGTAGCATCAGGGGTGTAGCCTGGGGTGTACTGGCATGGCTGTGCATTGGATTATTGAAGGCAGCTTGGGACCATCTGTATGGTGGTGGGGAAGAAGTGGAGAAGGAGGAGAGGAGATGAGAAAGAAGAAGAGATGCTGTCTTTCTTTTTGCATCTTTGATTTGTTTCCTTACTGTTCTGCTGTGCAAACAAATCCAACAGAACTGTAATAACCAGACTCAGTTTCATCACCATGTATGTTGTCAGGTCTGCTCCTTTAATACAGGACAAGCTGAGGCTTACACTTCCTTTAAGTAAGGAGCGATATGAAACTGAATTGTATACACATTTCACCAAGAGTCACCTTAAAACCACCCATTAGTTGGTCAAATGTAGCTTTTAATTGTTGTCCTCCCACCATCACGGTTTTGGGCAACCAGAGAAGAGCATATTTGGGTGAGAGGGAAGAATTAAGACATTTTTACAATTTTACAATTACATTTTATAAACTGAAAACAACCTGTTTTAAGGCAAAACACAGATAATTTCAGTTATTTCAATTTGTCTGATAACTATGTCATTCCCATCTGCCTCAGCTGCACTTAAACATACCTGCTAAACATTAGCATGTTAGCAGAAGCCTCCCAGTGACTCTTAATCTCGTTCCTTATAAATTACAACAGCAATCTGAGAAGGGGGAAATCACTAATTGCTGAAACCGCCCATTAGTCATTGATATATGCATCACACGAGGAGGGATTACAAGTAGCCATTGCATCATCTTTAGGGGTCATTAGGCAAACTGGTTGTGAACCAGTGCAGGATCCACCTCCAGTGAGTGGAAGTATCTGAGCTCCACTCATGCACATACACAAAAGAGTCTCAACGTGTCAAACACAACTATGGGCTACAGCATTACTAATCAGTGATCAGTAAACATGATTAGATGTGATACGTGTGAGTCTCTGGGGGAAGTTCTTAGACTGGAAGGTCAGAGGTCATGGTCGGCTACTGAACAGCTTGTGAGAATTCAGCGTTTTTCTTTGTCTCCAGGGATGCGCTGATCTGTCATTTTTCCCTCCTGATTCTGACTCTGGAAAACAATTCAGAATTATTGAAGTGTTCTTACAATTTCCTAACTAGATTGACTAAGAAACAGTGTCTGTTCAACAGCCGTAGCTAGTATATTGTGTTGCTAACTGTCACAATGATATGTATGTGGGCTTTCCCTTGAATGAAGAGTCTCTGCAGTAACACGAGAAATCATCTTGATGACCCATTTTCTTTCCTCTGACATGGAAGCAATTATAGTGAATCAGGACATCAGGGCTGGAGAAAGAAACCTGCGCCATAAAGCTTTCACTCCACTTACTCACAGTAAATACTCACCCTGTGCTTTTGGCCATTTCCCAGCATACATTAAGTGAGAGGTGGGTACAACCATGACAGGTTCCCAGTCCATTCACATTCATTTAAATTCATAAGATGCATGTCTTTGGGCTGTAGGAGAAACCACAGCACAAGAAGATCATGCAAACTAGATTAATGAAGCAATGATCAAACTTTCTCTCCTGATACCTTTCCAATACATTCACTCAGGGTTAATAGCTAGTAAATCAAATACCAGTAGTCTCTTTTCTTCCAATCATTATTGCTTTCTACATTTGATGACTTAAAACCTTAATGATATGAAGATAAATAGCTCAAATCGACAAGATCTCACCAAAGTTTATTGTAGAAATTAAACGAAAACTCTTATGGCGGACAACCACAATGTGCATATATTCATAGTTTAAAGGGCCCATGTCATGCACAGGCAAGGCAGGCAACCGCTTGGGGCCCCAGACCAGTAGGGGGCCCCCGAGGGGCGACACATCTTTAAAATGACATCAGTGTCGTTTTAAAAAGAAAAAAAATGTTATACAAAATTCAGAACAACAAATTATACAAAAATACAATTAAACAGACATCATACATTGCCATTCATGAAATCCAGTTCCTCTACAATAGTGGGGGCCCCATTATTGTAGATGAACTGAATTTGAGTGAGTGAGTGGGGCAATGCGCAACGTTTGCAATGACGTAGAAGCTAGAAATTACAGTTGCCGTTGACCTGTTAGCTTAGCTTAGCTAGCCGGCTGAAAAAACGTAAAAGCTAGTAATTACAGTATTAACACGTCTTCATTAATCTTTTTGGCATTGTTACTGAAATAAACACTGTCTCTGCCATTTCTACATTA
The DNA here is from genome assembly GCF_000735185.1 of Notothenia coriiceps. NCBI lineage: Eukaryota > Metazoa > Chordata > Actinopteri > Perciformes > Nototheniidae > Notothenia > Notothenia coriiceps. The sequence continues at coordinate 88,462 of NW_011354841.1, forward strand.
ACGTTTCACCCGTTGTTTAATGGGACACCAGTAATGGAGTAATTTGGAGGGGGAAATCAGCTAACTTTTTCTGTAGGCTAGTTAACTGATGAAGCTGTGTCCGACTGAGCTAACTGTCAAGCTATGAGTGTTAAATTAGGAAATGTAGATGCAAGACATTTGGACAAGTGTACTCTAAATAAAGTATTGTTAAGTTAGTGTGCTATGTGTTGAGTGTATTTTATTGTATTTTCCTTCTCTGTAGTTTACTCCTAGCAGAGATGGGGTCGTTAATAAAAAAATGTAATGTATTACATATAACATATTACTTTAAAAAAAAAAGTAATATATTACACTACTTCGTTACTCTCTACATAAAGTAACTCGTTACTTTACTCGTTACTTTACTCGCCGAGCACGTACGAACTGCGCATGCGTGAGTGGCAATACCTTACCAGCAGGCGGCGGTAGTGTGTATTCGGCATTCAAAACAGGCAACAACCGGAAGACAGGGAAGAAGAACAGACTACGTGATATAAACAAACAACAAATTAGCTTCACCTTAGCATGTGTTCTTTGCAGGTGTTTGTTGAGGTTTGACGTGGTGTTTACAGCAGTGGATAACAGCTTCTGGCCTGGACACAGTTTGCACCTCACCGTCACATTCCTGTCTATTCTTCAGACGAACTCAAAATAATGGGCATACCTCCACCCCTCGAAAGTTATCGCTGACTCAGCCATGTTTATGCAGCACTGCACGCGGAGATGTGGACACGCAGATTACGTACATATAAACCTGCGGCGGAAACCCCTCTTGTCTGTCAGTGTGATTGTCAGACTGATTTTAATAAGTAACGAAGTAACGCGTGTCGGGGCAATGTTAGTAACTGTAGTGTGATTACTGAATTATAAAAGTAGTGCCTTACACTACTCCGTTACCGACACAAGTAATATTATTACATGAACGCGTTACTTTGTTACTTTGTAACGCGTTACACCCAACTCTGACTCCTAGTGGTTTTATGATGATACTGAAAACTGTATATTTCAACCTTAGTAGCTATAGTGCAGGCTCCAACACAATCCTCTGTATTTGTCTGGAACCATGTTCACTTACATTGTCCCTTTCAAATGAAATGGAAATAGTAAACAATAGTGGAAGCTAAGAACAACATTCGAAAGCTCAATATGAGGAATTTGAATTATATAAAGTGAAAGAATTTTGAATTGTTAACATGTTACTGTTATAAGTTTCACTTTATTATCCATCCTCAGGATCCTTTCTTAAGTTTCTGGCACCAGCAGCAGCAACGGAAAAGGATAAGGTGCCCCCTCCAAATGCTGATGATGGTAAGTTAAGTATTCCACTTTTAATTGATTATACTGTGCATTGCACTCCAAAGATTCCTTGTAACATGATATTCCCTGTTTCTTTTTTGGTCATAGCAGTTCAGTCAACATCTACCTCCAGTGTGGCGTCAATATCTACCTTGAGTGGGGCGTCAACATCTGCCTCCAGTGGGGTGTCAACATCTGCCTCCAGTGAGGCGTCAATATCTACCTTGAGTGGGGCGTCAAAATCTGCCTCCGGGGCGTCAACATATGCCTCGAGTGGGGCGTAAACATCTGCCTCCAGTGGGACAGCAACATCTTCTCATCATGAAGATGACACATCAACCCCTACCTCCAGCAGCACTACCACTACTACAAAAGGTTTGATCACATCAGACGACCCTGCACAATGGTGAAATGTCCTAAATGAAAGTGAAAAGTGTGCACTAGTAACAAGAGGACCAATACAAGAAACATATATAGTCTTTCCGCAGAATACTGAAAAAACATCACGTAGATTAAAAAAGGAAAACTATTCTGGTTTTAATTGTTCTTTATATTTATATGTGTGATTTATTCGTTTTTGTATGTCTTTTATATTCATATTACTAACTAATAACTAAGTTTGAAAATAACATAAATGCGAAGTTGTTAAATAAAAAACTGTTTACATTTAGCAATTTTTTTGTTGGTGTCAGATTATTTATAACACAATAGCCGCGTTCACACCGCGTACTTTGCAGTACTTAGTGCCGGTGTTGCAGTATAAGTTGAGTCATGACAACTGGCGACATTCTGTTATTTTCGTCATAGGAATCCGGGGCGTGTACATTGAGGACCCATTGTTGACTTACCAGGAAAGAAACATCGTTTGTCGTTTACGTTCATCTTTTGCTATATCTGCCTTCCTAAGATCACTTTGCTGCACATTCAGTACTCGTATGTGAGGTTGTGGGTGAGAGGCCGATATCGTGACGCTTACAGGGAGGTATCGAACATTACAAAGTAGGTGACTGTGTGGATGCCTGTTCAAAACATTGCAAACTTCAATAAATCATTTAAATTATATATTTGTGTCCGACTTTCATTTGTTCATCGTTCTTAATGTGATGTATAGTAGCTTTGATAGCTGTCCATACCTTCAGACAGCCTAAAAGTAAAACACAAGTTGTTTATTCACAGCCCGAACGCTCATCGAGATGACTGGATCAGTCATGACAACTTGTGATCAGCTCCGATTAAATTGTGATATCAATTCTGTAGCTAACCTCCAGGGAGCACGTTTATTTTATGAAATACCTGTATCCCTCTCATCACAACAAGACTCTACACTGTGCAGGAAAAACAATTACATACATGAAAATAACCTTGATGCATGGGAATTAAACACACAAACTA
>NW_011354841.1:92946-100442 GCF_000735185.1 Notothenia coriiceps
TCTCCCAATCCTGTAGTGTGTCTATAGGTTTGTGTGCATGTAAATGCACTACAGACCAACAACACCTGAACATCAGCAGGAGAGGACTCTTTAAAGTAGACACACTACATACTGATATACATCTGAACGTCAGCAGGAGAGGACTCTTTAAAGTAGAGACACTACATACTGATATACACCTGAACATCAGCAGGAGAGGACTCTTTAAAGTAGAGACACTACATACTGATATACACCTGAACATCAGCAGGAGAGGACTCTTTAAAGTAGAGACACTACATACTGATATACACCTGAACATCAGCAGGAGAGGACTCTTTAAAGTAGAGACACTACATACTGATATACACCTGAACATCAGCAGGAGAGGACTCTTTAAAGTTGAGACACTACATACTGATATACACCTGAAAATCAGCAGGAGAGGACTCTTTAAAGTTGAGACACTACATACTGATATACACCTGAACATCAGCAGGAGAGGACTCTTTAAAGTAGAGACACTGCATACTGATATACATCTGAACATCAGCAGGAGAGGACTCTTTAAAGTAGAGACACTACATACTGATATACACCTGAACATCAGCAGGAGAGGACTCTTTAAAGTAGAGACACTACATACTAAATAAAGGTTCACCTTCTTCTTCTTCTTATAATATCAACCTGAAAAGGAGTCAAGAATTAGGGCTGCACTCTTTCGAAAAATAACTATGACATGGAAATTGCGATTTTGATTTACCATATTAGAGGTAATGAAACGTTATTGTACCAAACAAGGATTAACAAATATTACACCTCTTTATATTACGATGTTGATAAAGCTTAGATTACTAGGCCATGATGCGATTTAATTTAGATTATTTGTAAAGCGTTATCAAGAACGTTCACATTCATTAGCTAACAATGACATTATTGTTCTATTAATATAAAGCGAGGTCAGGTACTCTTTAAAACAGCTGCTAGTTGGGTACTTTTTACTTAAGTACGTTTTGAAGCCTCTTTACTTTGACTTGAGTAAAGAAGTTTAGTCAGTACTTCTACTTTTACCAGAGTATTTTTAAACGCGAGTATCTGTACTTCTACTTGAGTAAAGGATGTGTGTACTTTTACCAATCTCTGTTTAATACTGACATGACATTGTGTAAGCAGCATTTAAATGCATGCTAGTGTATCTACTTCTGATTTGGTTAGGTAGTTTAGTTGATCGGTAAAGGAAAGGAGAAAAGAACAAATAAATAATTTATTGAAATATTTATCACAGAGTAACTAATATCTGTCTGATCTTTTTGTGGATTTTCAAGTACATTTCCAATTATTTGTTGTGGAATAGAAGGATAAAGTAGTGAAATATATTATTATTATTTGAGAGAATATACTTACCTGCTTTCGCACATAATAATAAGAGAGTGAATAAGCTTATTTCGAAAAATGTTGAACAAGTAACTGATGTGCTGTACATTTTGAGAGATTCTTTAACCAACATTTAGACTGAAAACGGTCAACATTTGCCTCTTTAAAACATTCATTTTCAACTGTCTGGTTCTACATAGTATTTAAGTTTTTATTTAATGGATGGTCTTGTTTTTACAACTCTTAGATTGTCTTTTAAGGTGTGACTTTGTGATATTTACATAATTTGTATATCTTGTTGAGGATTTTGACAGAACAAATATTTTAAATCTCAGGTGTTGTGAACAATTTAAAACCCATTCAACTATTTGTATATATATATATAAAAAAAGGCTCAAATGACTAATATGAAAGTTGTTACTCGTAGTACCGGCAGAGAATGTCCTTATTTTGTTTTTCTCCACACATGTTGACACAGCTCAAAACGTTCCTGTTCTGGTTCAGTCTCGCCGCTCTCATCACGTTTCCAGCTGCAGCAGACAGCTGTTTTCAGTAACACATAAACTTGATTGTATGCCACCAGCCCAGCACCAAACGTCAGACAGATGGAGTTAGCTGGTGACCAATTTGAGCATTTAAGCATTTCAATAGAAGAAGTATTGGACTGACAATCATCAGGTGGCCTCAACATGCCTCTGAATGAATACATGCTAATAGCTGCTGAGTCTATAAAGGGGCTAATGAGTTTCTAACACATTTACCATCACTGGAACTTTGTTGAATCCCAGCGCCCAAACCTAAAATAATGCAGGGTTCGATAACTGTTCAAGACCTTTAAGAGTTGTTTGGAGGATTTTATAAAAAAGCCTCAGGGATTGATGGAGGACATGATGGACGTGAGGATGTGTGAACACTCTGCTGTATGTCTGCTGCATTTCCCTTTCTTATAGAGGCCTTTGTCTCCAGGTCAAACGGGCATGGACACAACGGAAAGATGTTCAGTCCAAGACAAAATGAAGGAAAATAAAAATATTTCTGACTAGATGTGCGGTTATATGTGAGTGATAGGTGAGTGCAGACCGTGTGTGTGTGTGTGTGTGTGTGTGTGTGTGTGTGTGTGTGTGTGTGTGTGTGTGTGTGTGATTGAGTGTGTGTGTGTGTGTGTGTGTGTGTGTGTGTGTGTGTGTGTGTGTGAGGAAGTCTGCGGATTGGGCCTTAGCGTGACGGCTCCGCGGACGTAATGGGTCGTCCATTTGGGTCGTCGTTACGTCACTTAGTACCAGGAAGAAAAAGAGAAATCTCCAACGAGGCGTTCTGGGGCAGCATAGACAGGTCTTTCCTGTGTTAGAGTTGTACTCGCTACAGGGTGTACTTTGAGGGTGTGTGACTCTGCAGACCGTTTACATGCAGAAAAAGCTACATAACACACAAGGGGACGGGTAATAACCGGAAAAGCATGACATGGGACCTTTAACACCTGCAATCCTCAATTCAATCATTACAACATTATCAATTTGTTCTCTTATCTCCCTTCAACCTGCATTCTCAACAGTAACTGTTACATGGGGAATAAACTGCAGAAACTAAAAGCAGAAAAGAAATGCTCCACTTGTTGCTTATTGTCTTTAAGCTCAAGGAGACATAACAATAGGCTGTCAAATGCGATCATCTTTTGAAATGTCCGTAGTTCAGTTGTGAGAAGACTTAGAGAACAGAACAACTCCCCGGGCATTTCACAATCCCCGCCGGGGAACTCTTTCATGAATTTAAGGTCCCCCAAGACGCTTAAGGCCGTACTGCTTTTTGCTTCTTTTGCTTTATCTCCATGTCTTGTCTAAATCTTCTATTTTTCTAAATAAGATTTAGTTGTTGTGTGCAAGGCTGAACAAGTGTTATAAAACAAAGGCCATTTTAAAATGGCAAGAATGAACGTGAAAAATATCTCAAATCATTCAAATGAATTTATGTACATATGTTTGGCTATATGACGATGACCTATATAACTTTATTTTCATGTCAAACTAAACTTTCAATATGTTAAAAATGACATTTTGTTTTAATTTCAAATAGCACGATCTTCCCAACTAAAATAAATAATTGGTCTAGAAAAAGTTATAATATGATGATTATATTATAATCATCATATTATAATATAATAACTAAGGCTTACAAATTAACATGCCTGTAATTTATAAACATTAAGGGTAAGGTTACTTTAAATTGAGCACCAAGAGTCTGATGTAATTACCTGTAAACACATTTAGGTTAAATGTAATAAACACAAACCAGCGGTGGAAAGTGGGAATCCTAACATTCAGAATCATGATCATTTTAAACATCAGCTATATTTTCACCAAAATAAACAAATATCATATTTCCTGAGAATGGCTAAAGCTTAGATAGCCTCAATCTGGCTTTTTTGGTTGTCTAAAAATCTATTCCAGGCTTCATTCAAACAATTGCTTCTGCATAAACAAAACACTAGACTCAAGTCAGCTAATTATCATCACCTTTCAATTATAATTTTGTTTTACTTATATTTACTGAATGTGTGGTGGTAATAAAGACAACGGAGAGCAAAAAGGAGTTGGACAAACAATTAAACTGCTCTTGTAAAGAGCTGAGATGTGCAACAGATTAAATCATAACAACAGAGCATACTTTTAGAAAAAATTAGGCAACACAACACAAAGATTTGTACTATTTTTAAACTCTAAGAGAAGAGGCTGGACAGCTAAAATACATTTCTACAGCAACTTCCTCAGTCCTCTATTTCAAAAGCACAGTGTGGGAGCCTGAAGGAGTTCCAAGGCTGACAAAGAAGCAGATGGACACTCAGAGGAACAGAGAGAGACAGGGGTGATGAGGTGAGTTATGCGCTCTGAGTTTACACAAAGAGAGAGGGAGAGGAGGATGAGCTCTGACAAAAAAAAGAAAAGAAAACATCACACAACAGAAAAGCAAAGCCAGCAAACTGCGCTACACCACACGTTCCCCTCAGGGACATCAAAAGAATGATGTCATCTTCTCTTAATGTAATTTGCATATTTCTACCCAAGGCCGGAGCAACTGAAGGACTAAACATTTTGACATTTACATTAATAAAGGACGTTTTCTTCTTAGGCTGAAGGCCACTTTTGTAACACTACCCCGTGCCCTGTTTCATTGCAAACACCAACATATACCAAGTGTAACTTTGTAGCAGGAGGGCAGGAATTTAAGTACATATGCTAATAAAGGATATGTTTACATTTTCAAAGGCACATTTTAAACCAGTAGTCACATGCCCATTTAAAAAAAGGTTGAGTTGGCAATCAGTCAAACTGATATTGCTTAGGGAGGTATTTGGTCTCTTATTGGACAGGAGGAAGGATTTATACAATAAAACGTATTGTCCAGCAGAGGCAGGAATATTATCTTTGAACTAACTCAAGAAAAAATAAACAGCACAAAATAAAATTAAAAAACATCACATGAAACAGAACAAATATCTCTCAAACGTATAACAGTTTTTGCATGTTCTAAAATTGAGAGATCTCTGTTATGTGGTGTTTTAATGTTGTGGATATTAAAAAAACTGAAAAACTTCAGCAACCTTTGCCATCTACATGTGGGCTAGTCAGTACAATTTTAGGAGGATCAAATCTGAGCCCAGTGAAAAAAGTATAAGCACTTCAATTACACTTCTCAAAAAATCCCAAACTAGCAATAAGCTTTAAGGGAAAAAATCGTATTAACATGGGTGGCATTATTATAGATATTCTTCAATGGGTTGCAGTACGGGTATCATTTTAAAAAAAAACAACATGAAAAGCAGCCATGCTTGGATGTGTGGTTCAAAATGATCGACCGACACCTCAAAAAGAGACACTTTTTTCTTAATAAGGCTCATAACACATACTGAATTGCAAACATTCACATTGCCTGATTAGTCCTGTGTTTTTATAATCTAAAACTCAATTAAAGGTAGGGTAGGTAAGAATGGAGAAACCCGCTTGAGTGCGCTAGAATTTGAAAATACACAACCGAAGAAAAACTGCCCCTTCCTTCAGACTTCCTTAAAGAGCCCCTCCTCCAACACACACGAACGCGCACCTGAGCAATGAGGCGAGATAGGTTTGTGCACAGATGGAAGGCTGACAGGCAGGTAGGCCATCCAATTATCTACCGCGGGCCGAGTCAGATCATTGGACTTGCTTTTTACAGCGCCACGGCTTCCACAGAAGAAATATTTGTATGTATTTATTGTCAAAGAATTTAATTTATTCATTGCTATCAGTATGTTAAGAGCATTCCATGGAATATAACAAAAAGTGTTTCTGAAGTGAATTAACTACCCTACCTTTAATGAAAACGTGGAAATTATGTATAACAGGAACTATGTGGCATGATGAAAATGACACAAATGATTTTGAGATTTTTAATTAATATAATTTTAGATAAGAAAAAAATATTCTTGAAACCCAACTTCCCAAGATGATGATTTACATCATTTTATATGCCAGTTAAGGGCGCATCTTTGGATAACATTATTTAATGCCTTTTAAGGATTTCAGTTAAGGAACTATCTGCGGAAACTCTGATCATTTGAAGAGATTTCTTTCATTTTGAAGAAATACAAGATTGTAACCCTGTGTTACCTAATGTACACTACTTCCGCAAATAGATAGTCAAAGTCAAGTATGCTTCTTCCACAACAGTCCTATTTTCCATGATCCTTGTATCCTTCGTGATTATGTCATTTTGACTGCTCTATATTGATAGTGCTAAATTATTATGGGACTAACTTGAGCTCTTCAAAGCTTCCTGGAGGAATTGACATGTTTTATGATTACCTAATAATGGAAGAAGGTTGTTAACTTTGCTAATCGAACTGGTTAAGACTATAAAACAATGTAACACTATCATCAACGGTTACTGAAGGCAGTTCTAGAGCAACTAAATTGCTTTTCTTGTTGCAATAGACCACAGAATAAAGAACAGTTTTGTCAGTGGGCCCCCCGCTGTGCCCACACTCAGTGAGTCCGGAGGCTACATTCCCACTCAAGGCCTTTTGCTGCTGTAGATTTCTTTAAGATTTTTGCAAAGATCAAATTATTCCCTTTGACTATATACACTTTAAGTGATCCATATCTCATCCTGAATTCAATCCAACAAACACAATACATCTCAACACAAGATATGATGTCTGAACAGAGAGGTAAAAGACACTGATGCCTAGTTTTGTAGTGAATGAATAGAATGCAAAATGGGTAAAAGAAATATATACAACGTATTGTATTTGTTTGTAGTTACACTTTACAAAAACATGCGGGTTGAACGGATGGTGAGAAGACATCTGTGTTTGAGCACTATTAGCTGAGTAGAGTGTAGCTTTCTAACTCTGTCAATTACACATTATAAAAACTCTTACAGTATACCTCATTCACACCAACGCAACTCCGGTTCAAGCTCCGTGCTAGAGCTTTTCAGGTTCAGAACCGGTTCTTCGGTTTAGCTCCGGCTCTTTTCACACTGCCCAGAGTCCGACTGGTGCTGCATCATTGCGTCATCGTTTGCGTCATGACGTAACCGTTTGCGTGCCTGCTTCATAAAGCCAAACCGCGCGGAAACCCCTGACAGCTCACACCGACAACAACAACAATGGCCGATTGTGCTCCAGCTTCCTCTGTACCTCTTCAGAAGACCAGATTCCCAATAGGTAGCTGGTCTCTTCAGTGGACCACTGCTGCTTGTTAAGTTTCTCCATCGTTTTGTACAAACTGGATAAAACGCAGGCTTTTTGTTGTTGTTCAGGAGTTGATCCCGCCCCTGCCCCCGCCTCGACGTAAGCGTGACGTATGCAGTGCTTTTGCTCCAGCCGGATTTTTTGGTGCTTGAAACGAACCGGATTCTGGAGCTAAGAGGCTGCTCCGCTGCGGTGTGAACAGGAAAACCCGGAGCTTGAAACACCGTTGGTGTGAATGAGGTAATAGAGGAAATGCCCTTCTCCCCTGAATATCAAATAAGGCTAAAAGCCCCCCTCAACCATTCAGTGTGTACCAGAGATGGAGTACTCGAGTGCCGATTTTTGGGACTTGTGACTCGACTCGGACTCGCGCACTGATTGATGCGACTCGGACTTGGACTCGTGAATTCTCGTG
>NW_011354842.1:0-1822 GCF_000735185.1 Notothenia coriiceps
TTATTTGGCATTTCCACATCTGTTATATCATTATAAAGCCAGGTCAACTTTAACCCTTAGATGCCCTTAGAGTGGCTGGACCCTACACTCTTCCATAAGTGGGTCGAAAAGGACCCGTATTTGAATAATATGTGTTTTTATGCAATTTTTGTCATTTTGGTTAAGAGAAATCACTTGTATAATATTTAGTATTATATTTTGGTTCACACTAGAAATATTTTATATTTAATTTTTCACTATTTATAATTTTAGGAAAAAAAATTACTTTTTGAAAAAAACGTTGTCCCGTAGGATTCCATAGAAACTGCATGCGGGTCATTTTTAACCCACTTATGGAAGCTCGGGGTAGTAATACAAAAACCACAATTTCTTAAAATGTAAATTTAAAATGTGAATGGCATGATATCCAAAACATGTTTTTTAAGGAATAGCTGGAATATGAAATGATAAAAAAATGTAATTACAAAGATACTTCAAGAAAACCAACTCACCGGGTCAACAAAGACCTACTTATGCATCTAAGGGTTAATTCAATGTTTTTGCTAACACTTGAAATGGCTGAATTTCCCTTTGTCTACACAAACAATGTATATAATTATTTACTATTCACATTGCTTTAGCATAACTATTATAACAATGTAAAATGTGCATCTAGACATTTCATTCCTTTTGAATCAAAGTTACAGTCTGATCGTTTGTCTCCTTCAACAGAGCATCATCTACTACGTGAGTCGCTCTGCTAAGATGGAAGAGTGGCTGACCAATGAGACGGTTCAGGAGGCTCTGCGGCCGTGTCTCGGTCCCAACTACGTGGACAGTGACCCCACCTTCAACCTGAACATCGATGAGGACTACGACCACCGGGCCTCTGGCATCACCCTCTCCTCGTTCTGCATGGTTTACCTGGACTGGATTCAGTACTGCAACAGCAGGCGGCAAACGGTTAGACTCTCAACAACAGTTACTCTAGAATCTAGGGTTTACACAAATGTTATCTTTAGTATAACTTGTTATCAGAATACATGTTTAACAATTTGTTGTAGTAATTGTAGAACAAAAATATACACTGTTATAATTAATTAGTATTTCCATTTTGTGTTAGCCGGTGACTTGTGAAAGAGATTCTCCACTCGTCAACCTGTGTTTTGGGCTGTGTATCCTGGGAAGACGAGCTCTGGGCACGGCTTCCCACAGCATGTCTGCAAGGTAAGGTCCCACCCCCCCGCTTGTCTCCGTGGATAATACCCCCTGTCACTGCCCGATATAAAAGAGTTGTTGTTTATCCTTTTGACAGCTTGGAGCCATTTCTCTACGGCCTCCATGCCCTCTTCAAGGGAGACTTTCGCATCACGTCTCCCAGGGATGAATGGGTGTTTGCAGATATGGACCTGCTGAACCGAGTCGTGGCTCCAGGAGTGCGCATGTCCCTCAAACTGCATCAGGTATGAAGAGATCAAGAAAAGTTCCCTTCAGGCAGCGTTTCTCAAAGTGTGGGGCCCGACCCACTGGTGGGGCGCAGAGATCTGATAGGTGGGTCGCGAATAGACGCGATGAACGGGAGATTATGTTTTTATGAATTTTTTGGACCTCAGGCCGGAATCGAACCTGGGTCCTCGCGGGCGGTGGTGGACTGTTACAGCTGAAGACTCGCAACGGCGGTGGACTTTCACAACGCCGGAGCCTCGCAACGGCGGGTGTTTGCGGCGGTGGGTGTTTGCGGTGGCGGGTGTTTGCGGCGGCCTATGCCAGAGCCAGCGGCCCACCGAATAAGGCAGCAGCCCACCAACGACAGCGGCCCACGGGAAAAGTCCCGAATCTCCCG
>NW_011354843.1:0-4003 GCF_000735185.1 Notothenia coriiceps
CACACACACACACACACACACACACACACACACACACACACACACACACACACACACACACACATTCTCTCAAATACATTTATCTAATTACTGTAATTACAATAAAGCTCCAGATTGTATCATGATATGATGATTTGGGTACACTATAAGTACTGTGCTTAAGAAAGAATGTTAGGTACTTTGAGTGTTTCCATTTCCTAGTACTTAATACTTGTACTCCTCTACCTCTCAGAGGCTAATGTTGTACTTTTGACTGCACTACAATTATTCGATAACTTACGTTACTTTGAAGATTCAGATTCATAATCAAAAATGTAGTCATCAAATAATGTATCATGTTATGATCTTTCTTCAGTGAATAGAACTGAAGAAGAACTGAAAGCTAGAAGCTCAGGAGGGCTAGTAACTGGATTTTTGATGCTATGTTTTTTTTCTCACACAAGAAATAAATTGAGTATAATATGGCTGTTTTTACTAATTGCACACTTAAGTTGACATAAAGAAGTATAAAAGGATCACAAAAACAGCATGTGCTTACATGCTGTTTTTGTGATCCTTTTATACTTTATGTTTTTCAATTAGAACTACAGGACCTATTTTATATGGGTTGAAGTATGTCCCCATACTTTTGACCATACTCTTATAGACTTGCAATAGTTAAGTTGAGTTAAGTTAATTTGAGTTAAGTTGATTTGAGTTTGGTTAAGTTGAGTTAATTTGAGTTAAGTTAAAGTGGACCTATCAAGCTATATTTGAACAATATATTGTAGGGCCATACCTATATAAATATAGTTTTTTTTTTTCAAAATACCAAAAAGATCCTGCATTTTAGCCATGCCTCATTTCGCTCTATTTGCTCTTTCCAGCGCTGTTTTTGCAGGGGGCTGATTCTGTGAGCTGCAGCTGACCACGCCCCCCTGCAGGAGAGGGGAGCATGCTTTGAGATCAGCTGCTGGGCTCTCAGAAGAGGGGGAGAAAAAGAGATCTCCGTCCTCCATGTTTTATTCTTATAGAAGTAAGAAGAGAAGTAACGGGCAGAAACCCTCCTTTGTACGCAGCGGTCCAGACATAGACATCAAACGGCGACACATATTCAGTGGGCAGTTCCTTTGGCATCAGGGCAGGGATATCTAGATACTTTCCAAGGTTTGACATAATGAATTGTGCTACTTTTAAAGCAAGCAGCGATGTTTTCAAATCTGTAATCAAAAAGCTCCTCAAAAACGCTATCGAAGCAGTTCCTGCCGTTACTACGTTAGTTAAAACGGTAACAACGGACTATTTTTCTTAGCGGATGCATGTCAATTTAAATCAATACATACAACTATTTTTTAAATCAATAAAATCATTTTCTAAATCCATAAAAGCATTTCAATTAATATTGGGAGTCATATCGTTACTTTGTTGAGAATGTGGCCATGTGATAAGCGGGATAATGTGCAGCGACTCGGTCATGATGGGGAAAAGAACACCGACAGGCTGATCAGGAGCCCGAAGCGAAGCGGAGGGATCTAGATCGGCATGAAGTTGACATTATCCCTTACATATGATTATATAGAGTCATTATTCATTTGTTTTTAAAGCAGGAGGAGCAAACGCTTGCCTCGGGGAGGGAGAAAAAGAGCCACAGCGGAGAATAAACAGAAGGGCAACCATGCAAGGGAAGTCTTCTTCGCTGCTTTTGTGGCAGACTACAGCGCCACTTACAGGCCTGGCATATGTACTACAGCTCCAGCGCTTTCGAGCGGCAATGGCCGGCCGTGACCCAACCCCACATTCCCCTGATAGGTGGAGAGTTGGCCATATAGGCGGAGCTTCTCTTTCCTGACGTCAGAGAATTTTCAAATCTGTATCAGATCCGTTACAGCCCCTTTTTTTTTAGATTTGGGTATGGAGGGAAATAGAGAGGGTTGTGTTTTCTGACACTTGGTGAGTTCCCTGGAACACCAGGGACACATATTCATGTATAAAAGATGTACAAAAGTGCATTTTGCATGATAGGTCCCGTTTAAGAAAACAACGGTTATATTTATTGATATAACGTTGAGAAACCTAACCAAACATGTCTGCAGAAATGTCTTTTTTATTTTTGAAAAAAACAGTACAATGTAATGCAAACAACTTGTAAACATGTTATAATGCAATTTTAGGCTTGTTTTTTTATTATGAGCTTACTTTTAAAAGTCAAAATTCTGAGATTCTTTTCAGATCTTGGCTCATACTACGCCTGTGTATTTGCTCTGTATGCAATGCACCATCAGCTCATACAGCCAGTAAATGCCGAGCTAACCCTGATCACTAACATGATCATGAATTACACAAACCTACGCGTAGCAAATCACATCTTTAAATGGAAAAGTAGAAACTTCGCCCCCATGCTCTCCCTTTCCAAACTAAGCACTGTTACTACGTTTTAGATCAGCTCCAGTACTAACTCACCTGTTGTCCTGAAGCTCTCCGGAGCATCTGGACAAAAGGTGTAATTGACAGAAAATTGAGCCAACAGAAATACAAAGTGGGCGGGACTTAGCGAAATGATAGGCAAGCATTTAAAATAAGGAATGGATAAGGACTGCAAAGTTAATCAAGTGTTAATCGTGGTAAGATTTTAAATTCTAATACTCTACAGCTTCTCTGAATATGTGTTTCCTGTTTCCTGCAGACGTCCAGCAGCTGGTGGTTAAAGAAGAGGTTCCCCCTGAGCAGCAGGAGTGGAGCTCCAGTCTGGACCATGAGGACCCAGAGCCCCCCCCACACATTAAAGAGGAACAGGAGGAACTCTGGAGCAGTCAGGAGGGAGAGCAGCTTCAAGGGCTGGAGGAGGCTGATATTACCAAGTCCACATTCACTCCTGTCTCTGTGAAGAGTGAAGATGATGAAGAGAAACCTCAGTCCTCTCAGCTTCATCAAAGACAAACTGAACACCTGGAAACAGAAGCTGATGGAGAGGACTGTGGAGGACCAGAACCAGCCAGGAGCTCAGATCCAGAGAGACATTTACAACCAGAGACTGAGGACAACCCTGGAGACTCTTCTGAACCTGGGACTGATGAAACGACTACAGACTTTGCAGAATCTGAGACAGAAAAAGATGTGAATGATCCTGATGGAAAACCATTTCACTGCTCTGTGTGTGCTAAAAAATTTAAACACAGGGGAAATTTAAATATACACAAGAGAACTCACACAGGAGTGAAGCCTTTTAGATGCTCTTTGTGTGGTAAAATGTTTACTCAGAAAGCAGGACTGGACTACCACTGGAAGATTCACACAGGAGAAAAACCATTTAGTTGCACAGTGTGTAGTAAAACATTTAGACACAAAGGAGCTTTAACATACCACATGGCGACGCACACAGGGGTGAAACCGCACAGCTGCAGCAGATGTAAAAAAAGATTCAGGGCCAGGTCTGAGCTCAAATACCATAAGTGTGTTGGCGAGTTCTCACAGCTTCACAAAAGCCAAAGCGATAAATACAACAAACCACTGAGCTGCTCTGAATGTGATGCAACGTTTCCCAACAATTACCTTCTGGTGACCCACATGAGAATGCATAAAGGAAAGAAACTGTTCACTTGCTCTATTTGCGGTCAAAAGCGACAGTTTAGTTCACATCTGGACATACACATGAGAACCCACACAGGAGAGAAACCGTACAGCTGCTCTGTGTGCGGTAAAAGATTTTCTCAAAGAGGAATAATGTCGCAACACATGGCAGTCCACTCAGGAGTGAAACCATTCAGCTGCAGTGTCTGTAGCAGGAGATTCTTTTGGCATTTTCAGATAAAAAAACACAAGTGTCTTGGTGAGTCTTCGCAGCAGAGAAGAACCGGCTTTAATGGAGAGGATTGTGGAGCTCTAGCTCCAGCTGACTCAGCTCCAGAGAGACATTTACAACCAGAGACTGATAAAGGTGGCGAATCATCTCTAGAACCTGATGACACTGTTGACATTGAGTTTTGGAAAGATACCAGGCAGCATCAGTCTGGGTTCACTTATCGAA
>NW_011354844.1:0-17661 GCF_000735185.1 Notothenia coriiceps
GGCGCCTCCCTAGGGAGGTGTTCCAGGCACGTCCAGCTGGGAAGAGACCAAGGGGTAGACCTAGAACCAGATGGAGGGATTATATCTCTTCGCTGGCCTGGGAACGCATTGGGATCCCCCAGTCAGAGCTGGTTGATGTGGCCAGGGAAAAGAAAGTTTGGGGCTCTCTGCTGGAACTGCTACCTCCGCGACCCGACCACGGATAAGCGGGAGAAGATGGATGGATGGATGGATATGCACACACAACAAGTGAAACCAACACCAAATTCAAACCGCTTTTAGTGTTGTGCAAATAGATTTCTATGTGAAAACGTTCATTTAGATATTTAAAAAACATCATTACACGACCGCTGAACCTTTTTACAAACCAAAAGAACCAAATATTGGTATTAAATATATAAAATCATGCACTAATCTTAGTTTTCTGCCTCAAACGCGACTCTGAAAGCGCTTTGGGAGGCGGTGAATCTGAACTGAACATATCTCCTGTGTTTTCTTTGTTTCTGCAGAAGAAGACCGGAGAGACGCCGGCGGCCGAATACAAGAAGACCGACGAAGCTCAGCCTGATGTGAAGGAGGAGGAAGAGGAGGAGGAGGGGGAGGAGGAGAAGGCTGAGGAGGAAGAGGAGGAGGAGGAGGAGAAGGAGGAGAAGGAGGAGAAGAGCAGTCCAGGTAAACACAGCACACACACACACAGACACACACACACAGACACACACACCCACACAGCACACACACACACAGCACACACACACACACACACACACACACACACACACACACACACACACACACACACACACACACACACACACACACACACACCCACACAGCCACACACACAGCCACACCCACACACTTACAGACGGACGGACAGACTCACTCAGAACCAGGTTCATTGCCAGGTACGAAGGAATAATCACAGCACACAGATTAAATAACTGTTTGTGTGCCGGATCAATTCCCGTTTAAATGTGAGTCGCTGAGAGGCTAAACGTGTCTTTATGCTGCGACGCGTTTTCAATGAGAAAGTCCAATAATACTGAAGCTCAGAATCGGGTTCATCACCATGTCGGTTGACTTGGTGTTGTGGCGCATACGTAAAAGTAGAACAAGAATTAGTCGTTGATATGCAAGAGAGGGTGTTAGTCAACAAGATGCCGGTTCAAAGCTGTATTCTGACATTAGCTCAGATCAGCTAAGGCCTGCGTGAGCAATAAGCATGACAGTCATCATACCAAGGAACAGAGCTCTCATGACTTCAACACCGTGTCTCATGAGCGTCTTCCGTGTAGTCAGACATCCGGCTACGTACACACCTCTGTTATCTACTCTGATACACAAGGAACATTCGCTAGTTTCCCAACACAAGGTATTGTTCGAAAGGTTGAAGATATTTAATGTCACACAAAAATGTAGAAAAAATGTCAGCGCAAAATCACCCTCTGTCGTGTAACAGGTGACATAAGTAAGCAGAACACCAAATACAAATAAAAGTGACGTAAACAAATGATAATAATACAAATATTAAACTCAGGCTAAGTAGCATTTTGTCTCCTAGCTGTGTTTACATGTTGTGTTTCCTCCTCAGCTGCAGAAGGAAAGAGCGACGGAGAGGAGAGTCCTGCAGAGAAGGAGGAAGAGGAGGCAGAGAAGGAGGAAGAGGAGGAAACGGCCGAAGAGGTGAGGAACACTGAGTCACTGAGATGATGCATTCAGGTGCAGTTCATTGTTTGGTCTGCAGCACGGAGAATGATTTGATGTGAATTGGTTTTTCAGAAAGCTTCAGAAAACAGCCAGGAAAGTGAGTTCTCCACATGACTCTGACTCAGACTTTCCTTTCTGAATATACTGTATTAGGACCATTGTAGGGATTAAAGAGGCCAGTTGGTGTATTTGTTAAACAGTCCTGGAGAGGGGGGTCAAATACCCCCAAAAAACTGAATAAATGTAGTTTAAATTTGTGTATTTTAAAACAGAAAACATGTAGATTAGTGGGTTGGCTTTTATAGAATTTCTGGATTTCCTTTTTACTTCAAATTTCTGTGTGTCTGTCTGTTCGTGTGTGCTCCTGAGTGCGTGTCTGTCTGTCTGTCTTTCTGTCTGTCTGTCTGTTCCTGTGTGTGTGTGTGTCTGTGTGTCTGTCTGTTCCTGTGTGTGTGTGTGTGCGTGTCTGTTTTTTTTCACCAAACAAACTCCCTTTTTTATCTCCTAATTTCATTGAACTTTACTCACAACATAACAACTTAAATCTTGGAGTTTCTGAGGTTTTATCTCACATTTAGGACTTTATTATAAACACCAAATATTGATCTGGCCTCATTTATGTCAAACTTTTTTTAAGGGATTTTTAAACACACTAATTTTTAGTTTTTTTGTTGATAGTTGAATTATTGTAAACTAAGAGGATTTATTGTATACTTTTTACCCCGCTCCCCAGCTCCTTACTTATTCTAATTGTTTAACCCCTCAATGGCCCTAATACACTTTCCCATTGACCCCCATGAAGGATTTTAACCCCGAACTCTCTCTCCGTGCAGAAGCTTGAGGACGACGTTCTGCGGAGATCTCCCAGGAACAGGAAGGTCAGAAAGGACTGAAATCTCTGAATCCTGACCTCAAAACCCCCCCTCTCTCCCCTAAAATATCTCCCCGACCCTCCCCCTCTTCGAGGCCGCAAAGCCGCGAAGGAAGCAGCGAAGCCAACAGGAAACTAAAAAATCGACCTCCAACACGGACGCCTGCTCACACGACGATTCCAGGACTGAGTTTTAGCGTTAAAGGATTTATTTTGTTGTTTTTTTAAAGAGATTAACTAAAGCTTCCTGCATCATTCCTTCACAACAACACCTGCGCAGGATCAAACTGGCGGGATCAGCGCGTCCCGTCCGCCGCGCCGCCACCAGCTAACAAACTCCGCCCGACAACAGCATGCTAATTAGCTCAGCAACTCGTTAATATGTCCTTGACATTTAGCTATCAACTACCCGCCAGTTACAATCTGAGGTAACCGCCTTCCTGTTTGCTGATCATTAGCCTGCTAGCAGTGTGCTAATGAGGCTAACAGTAGTCTGAAATGTATAAACAAAAAGTCTTCCCGAGTTAGCTTACCAATGACAGCTAGTTAGCCTAGCATCAGCCTGCTAATAATCTTTCAGGAAATTGTTAACAAGTCTTCTGACAGACAGTTTGGCTTTCAACTGAGACTAGTTAGCCACTATCCTGTTTGAGCTAGCAACAGGCAGCTAATTAACCATCTATCAGGATGCTAATAAGGCTAACAGTTGGCTGAATTCACCACCAAAATGTCTGGCTAATTAGCTCACCACCAGGGTGCTAATGAAGCTAACAGTAGTCCGATTGATCGGCAAAAATCTTGTCAATCAGCTCACCAACAGACCGCTAATTGCTTGGCTAGCAGGTAGCTTGTAAGCTATATGAATATTCACATGTTAGCTGTTGATTTATTAGATTTTTGGGATATATTTATCATCTACAAATGTTGAGAGAAATCACTCACCAGAACTGTTGCTAATTAGCCTTGTAGCCTGCTAATTAGCTCATTGGTAATATGGCTAGCTGTACTCCAATGTGTACAATAATCCCACTTGAATTAAAAACTAAAAATGGGGCTTCTAACGAGTTTACCAATAATTTAATTAATTTACCAACAAGTAGCTTATTAGCCTGATGAAAAAGCTAATTCACCTACTAACCGTTGGCTCGTTAGCATTCCTAGCTTTCAGATTAGCTTGCGATTAGCCAGCATGCTAATATAAAAAAAAAAATGACTGCTGATATATTTTCTTTTTTCATGTTCTAATTTCCTTGTCATTGAATCGTGTTTTGTTTTAAAGCTGTTAGCTCCATGTTAGCTCACACACATGTTTTCCTCAGATCTCCTGATGTGTATTATTGTCCTGATGGCAGCGCTGGAAAGTCAGAGGTCAAACTAAAAAGAGCCTTCGCAGCAGATGAGCGACTGATGGCAACGTATTAAACCTCCCGTCACGCCGCTGAATAACTGCAGCAATACGGCCCAAAATAACCCGATTTATTCACAATAAACGTATCTAACAGATGTTTTCTGAATGGAGTTTGGTCCTTCAGCGCTATGCTAACATTGTAGCATCTGCATACGTTTATACACCCAGATAAATCGTATTAAAATCATTATTCTTGTCAATTTTATTCTTTATTCCTTTACTTCTAAGGCCTTTCTTTGTCCAAATAAACATGACAGCAGCTCGTTAGCGCCCATCCAATTAAAGCTCCTTTCAGATCCAACTTTTCTTTGTACGGTGTTTTTAAACGCACCTGTATGTTAACCTCGTCCCGTGTGCAGGTGGACGGACCCCCCGCCCCTTTGTCATGTTTTAAACTCCAAATTTAAAAGAAACTGCACAAAAGGGGGAAACCTCAGGTGCTTAACTCTCACCTGTCCACCTGCAGCTCTCACCTGCTCCACGTCAAGGCCCAAGTTTTCATCAGAGACGGCACTTGAGTGTGACAAACCTACGGATACTAGTTAAATAGAAATACCTAAGCTGGCTTTTCTTTTGCCAGATTAATCAACTTTATCCACTAATTAAGACCATGGGATGAGGTTCCAGAAAAGTCAAGTGAAATCAAACAATTTCTCAACATTTGAATCAGAATTATTTGTTTATTTTGACCGCCGTTGAATCTGCTGTAGTTACCTGTACATGTTTACATGTCACGACAAACAGGAAGAAAATCAGTCGTAATCTGCTGCATTTAAAAGAACTGGCAAAAGGTAAAAATGTATTAAAAAATCTACATACGGGGAAGACAATTGGGATGAAATCCTGGAGAGAAAAAACGTAGATTTAAATTGTAAATTGACCACAACAAAATTAAAACTGACAAAAAAGTTCTCTGATATAAAAAAATAATGTAAAAATTAAAAGACAAAATAATAATTATATCTGACAATATTTGAGTATTCAGATTTCCCCCCTCCTTCCCTGGTTTCGTAATAAAACATTTTACCTACAATCCCTCACCTTTACACCTCCTGACCGTCTCTCTAGCGCCCCCATCAGGACAGTTTCTCTCCACATGAGAAATAATCCCATGAACCGTTAACAATACTAAATTATGTTTTTTCTTTATATATTCATCATCCTAAGGATTATAATGCAGATGAAAGAGCGTCATTCTGTCTGTGTGTGTGTGTGTGTGTGTGTGTGTACAGTGAAATAATTAAACCTGGTTCTGTGCGTGTTGAACGTGTGTCGGGATAATAACACGATGTCCAGTCTTCTTGTATATCCTTGTCTGTAATCATTGCGTACAGTTTTCTCCGGACTGAAGAACCTGTTGATCTTAAATGCAGAGCTTTTTGCTAAGTTATCGGCGGGGGGGCGGCGGGGAACATAACAGCCGAGTCTGTGGCTGATTTTGGGGCTCGAGGTGAACTTGGAGGCTTCCACAACCTTTAATTATTTCCCTCCTTTTTTATTTTTTAGTCTAAATACAAGCTAGTTGGCTGTAAACTGATGTTTTTTCTAAAATAAAGTAAATGCTAGGATCATCTCCTCCAGCAGCAGCAGCGTTACATTCCCATCCGAAATGTCTTCAGCCTTTTTTTATTTTTTTTTAGATTTATTTCTGTGTCCGGCTGAATCTGCCTAGCAACCGACTGTAGACTGAACACTGTATCTGCTGGTGTAACGTTTTATTATTATTTTTTGTCGACATTCTTTTTGTGTTTTTTGAACTAAATCTTTAATGGTTGTCCCTGCAGCCTGTTTCTGATGTCCACACTATTGTAGAGAGATACTGTGATGATGGAGCCTCGTGTGTGTGTGTGTGTGTGCGTGCGTGGACACACAGTCTACATTTGTTTTGATGAATAAAAAGGCCAAATGGAAACTGAACCAGATGTTGTATTTTATATTGGTATGTAGTGTCTCTACTTTAAATAGTCCTCTCCTGCTGATGTTCAGGTGTATATCAGTATATCAGTGTCTCTACTTCAAATAGTTAAGTAGGTTTTTACAAACAGAATGAGGTCTGTTCGAGGACTTGAACCGGCGACCCTACATTATCCACAGTCCAAGCCCCTACTGACTGTGACACTGCCGGACATAATAGTGTCCAAATATGTATTTTAAATGTAAAAACCTTTTCTCTGAAAGGAACCGTGAGATTAAAGTGATTACAATTAGCGAGAAAGAAATATGAATTATCTTTTCATTTTGGATAAACTGTGGTAAGTTTTACGACAGAAAAAAAATCACAAATATATTAAAATAACCCAAAAATCTCTGAGTATATTTACATTCAGAATTTTCATTTTAAATGTAGGAATGGTTAAGCTAAATATATTAGTATTTGTTTTATCAGTTATAGCGTTACTCATTCATTTCTCTCTGTTCACATCACCGCGTTCCCTCGCTCTCTATTGGACGTCTGCGCTGTCAATCACCGGTGTGGACGGGCTAAGGGACATTCCTCTCCTGTCTCTGATGGAAAAAAAAAAAAGAGAAAGTTACCAAGATGGCGGAGAAGCCCTGCCTGTCCGCTGGATAACAATAGAGACAGAAACAGAAGGGACGCAGTTTATCCCGTTTTAACCGGACTGATCCGCTCCAAACTGCGCGTACAGACCCCGATTTGGGCGGGGAGGAATATCCGGGACCGTATGGAGAAATACACATAAAGTATGATGCTTTATTTAGACGTTTCAGGCTGTGCTAACTGAGCTAATGTTAGCATTTTTCTACAGAGAAAGTAACTAAATATTACTTAGTGGAATGCTCCGTTCCGATTGGTCAAATCGGACAAGTAACTAGGTAGATTTACTCGAGTATTGTACTTAAGGACAATTTTGAGATACTTGTACTTTACTTACCATTTTTTGGGACTTTGTACTTCTTCTACCCCACTACAATTCAGAGGTAAATATTGTACTTTTACTCCACTGTATTTAAAGTATGATGCTCTGTTCTGATGACTGTTGTTTATGAGGAATTTTATCATAACAAGATTATCCCTGAGAACATTTGAAGTCAACATTCTTGTAAATGTAGGACCTTTTGGTATCTTTACAAACATTACTTTTACAGATGTGGATGAATGATGTGGAATATAATTAAGTGTTAAATCAGACTTTAGTTCCACCTGGAGTAAATTCACAAGCTACCCTGCAGTATACAAAGTCATTCAAACTAGCTGCACCTTTACCAGCTTTGAGGATACTTTAATGATCAATCGTTATAAAACATATCATATATATTATTCTGAAATGAACCAATCTGCACAATGACTACTTTTAATTGAGTAACATTTTGATGCTAATACTTTTCTACTTGAGTAATATCATGAATGTTTACTTGTAACAGAGTATTCCTCCACTCTGGTACTGTTACTTCAGTCCAAAATCTGAGTACTTCTTCCACCTCTGGTCGCAGTGCATTCTGGGAAACGGAGTTCTCTTCTGCCAGTCTAACCAGAAAACATAGAGTTAGCAGCTAACGGCTAACAGCTACAGGGAGGCGGAGGATCAGCTGTTTTCTAGACAGATGCTGTAAGAAAGGAGCCACGCTTTCACAGTAAGTGAGTTTAAATAACATTTTCTGTAAGGTGTTGTTTGTTTTTATCGTATAGAATAGTGGTTTTAAAATCTTGTTTGTGAAGTTGCTAACCAGCGAGCTAACTAGCCTCTTGTTGCTAGCCAACCAAAGCTAACTACTTTTAATACTTCGGACACAAATACAAGTTTGACATAAGTTAGAGACCTGTTATGATGCTCCCATGGAGGGCAACATTGTTTTAAACAAATGAGGGGGACGTGGAGTTAAAGTCTAACGTAAGATAATGTCCGAACAATGATTTAAATTATCGTTTTTGAGGATTTCTCGACGCTTTGATTTGTGGAGTGGAGGAATGCTGCTAACTTCACTTAGCTTCAACGGGAGTTTGTTTGATAACAAGATATCGCGTTATTTCATTGATTTAAACAAATCGAAAGGTTAGTGTAAATTGATGTATTTACTATTAAACAAGCAGGGATTTTGTTTGTGTTTTTTGTGATTTGGGGTTAAACTCAAAAAGTGGCTCTAACAAGACTCCAGTTGTTTATACACACAGCACGTTAAACTGGCTGTTGTGTGTTTTAATGATAAATAAGGTTTAAAATGAGTTAAAAAGAATCAGCAGGCTGGATGGTGTTGCACTCAAAACCCTTAATTTTCCTCCCCGGCAGTGAGTGTGACTGAAGGCCATTAGCAAGACAAAGGTCGCCTCCATGGAGCCAGCACAGGAGTCTTTGTAGAGGGGGGGTGAGAAAAGAGCCAGATTCAGCATTTTTATGGACGAAACCTGAGACGGGGGAGTTTTTTTTTTTTTTTTCCTTTTTTTGTGGAGAGAGAGTCTTTTATTGATGATGGCGGATTTTGTTACACCGCGACACAGCGCGGTGATGGAGAGGCTCCGCCGGAGGATCGAGCACTTCCGGCAGCATCACAACAGCTGCGAGAGCCGCTACGACACCGCGACGCTGGAGCGGCTGGAGCACGAGCGCCAGCAGACCTTCAACCTGCACCAGAGATGTTTACAGGCGAAAGCGAAGCGGTCCAACAAGCACCGGCAGCCCCAGAGCAGTGCCGGGGAGCAGAGGGAGCAGCAGGCCGCTCAGAGGGACCAGGGGGCCGGCCAGAGGGTGCAGGGAGGAGCCGGGGGAGAGCACCAGGCCGCCGGGGAGAGTGGAGGCAGCGCGGCGGAGCAGAGCCGCAACAGCACGCTGATCGCGGTGAGTGAGAGATCGACACACACATGTATACACTAACACACTGCAAGCTGCTGCTGGAGCATCACTAACACACCGTTATAAAGCATTCATCTATAAAACTAATATATATTTGGTAGGTTAACCCATAGTAGAGAAAATATCTTTAGTTCAAACAACAAAATACAATATCAGAATCATGTTAATTGCTCATGCTAGGAATTTGTTTTGGTGTATAGTGGTGCATTCATAAACCCAGTAAGACCAAACCACAAGGTCATTTACCTAGAAATGTGCAGATTAATTCATAATAAAAGATACATTTTCTTTATCTTGTTTGATGGCATGTGAGGGAGTTCTGCAGTCGGTCTGTGAGAACTTCCCACAGTAGGAGTAGCAGCACCGCAGTCAGCATGTTGTTGAGTCCGGTTGCTTGTGGGGGTTTCCCACAGTATTGAATGCATGTTAGTCACTTTGGATACAAGCATCTAACAAAGGGACATGTGATGTTAAAAACATGCAGAAAACCCAGTCGTACCAACAACACTATCCCCTTAAACATCCTGTGTGTGAGCTGAACACACTTTGATCACATGGCTCTGTTTACACAAAATAGTAATAGTTTATTCACTATTAAGGTTACAGTTTATCAGTTGTTTTGCACTGTTATAGATATGCATTGATCATAATATGAAATATCCATAAATGATGTCTCGTAGAAAGTGTTTTTTAGACAGTTGCAAACAGGACGTTCGTGAAAAGATGTTAATCCTGTGTAGAGTTCAGACACTCAGGGTTACCTTCAGTTGACTAACTCTGTCTCTGAGAGGTGACTCAGCATCAACAGGAAGCCTCTCACAGCTGACTCATCACTTTTGAACCTGAATCCTAACTGTCAGGAAACAACACACAGGAGGCGGGGCTAAAACACATCTGCTGGGATGTGATTGGCTCCTGTCGGCCGTGATATTATCATTAAAATACTATCAACAACACCGAATACTTTATATCAATGACTGATGTTATGATGACTGTTATGGCTTATTTAGTCCACACATAATTCACAATAGAAACTCAATTCGTTTCAGTAACGTGTCAAGTACATGCCTTTTTTTGTGGGAGGAAAAAGCAGGTAGAACAAAATAAGAATTTAACATAAAGTGTTGTGTTTCTGGCTGTTGAATGTCTCCTAAATGAATTACCCATATCATATAATTAAAGGAAGCAGAGGTTAACATGACCCGACCGTCACTAACACTTAAACGGCCAAATACAGCCTTGGAAAACATGTGAAAATAGATATTAATTTAAAAATATGTCACAAAAAGTCACATTATTTGATATCTAAAAAGTAAACGTTAAATATATATTGTTTGGAGCTATGTGGTGCTTTTAACTAAGGTTTTTCATTTCTATTATGGATTAATCTGCTGTTCATATTCTAGATTACTGCGAGTATGCATTTTTATGTTCGACCACCAAAACATGGTAAAAAAACTGAACTGTGAAACAAGGATTTCATTGCTATCATTAATCCTTGAAGCACGCCAGAAACATGCCTCTGATCAGCTGACGTAAACACTGGAGATATTTGAGATGTTTGTGGCCGAGCGAGAGCCTGAGTCAGTCTGAAGGTATTTAGAATCTGTATTCTCTGTAATGTTAGATATGCAGCGTTGGCCGTTTCAGCCACAACAGAAAACCCTCAGTATCTTCTGAGCAGAATCTCGTTGTTCACCGCTCTGTACCAAGGTGTTCTTTCTCTTTTAGAATGAGTGTCTATTATAAAACATCTTGTCCAAGGCCGTAGCTTTCTGCTTCAGACGGTCGTGGTGTTTTAATCAAGTGTAAGAGCACGTTTTTAGAGAGTACTTGTCCATGGGCAAGTGAGTTTGGCAATACTTGTCCGAATACATTTTTCACTTGTCCATAGCTATACTTTGTGCATGCTGCACCCATTTGAAATGTTATTAAATATCAACATCAAGCATACAAGAATCTGGGTTACTGTAACTAAGGTAACATTTTATTGTTTATTTGTTCATATTTAGCAAGAAAAATGCTATACAAGAATTATACCCTAGTAGTAGTAGTCCTAGCACAGTGTCAGTGTCTGGTTCCTCAACTTCTACCATCAAGGCACGTTTCAAATAAGTATAGAAACCAAGTCGAATTTGTGAAATGTATTGAACTGGTGATCACAGTTTGAACAGTTGACAGCTATAGGCCTGTAACGGGTTAGGGTAACCCGTAACCCGTGACAACAGAGATCAACAACCTATAACAGGGCCTATCACAGAATGCAGCTCTTCAATACTCATTCTTCATTAAGAATATGAGCATGTCTACTCAGCGGAGAGGCGATTCACAATCAGGCCAGCTGTAGAGCAGCAGCCATATCATTAGCTAGATCTGATGGATTTGGACATAAACACGAGTGAAGTATAACCGGACGCGAGAGAGAGAGGGATCAGCACCTGCAGCTCTGCCCGCTGTAAGGGACCGGTGAGCGGAGCAAAACACACCTTTAGACCTAACACACTTAGCTATGGCACTGTCGTATACATTGAATGATTCCATTTGATAATATGTAATGAACTTAGGCACCCCTCCCAACATTTTCGAATATTTTGTCAATAAATATGGGCGAAAAACATCACTTCTCCGTCGGACACGTCAATGGAAAGATGTACTTGTAAAGCACACGTCCCGGACGATCGGACGTGTGCTTTTTCGCACACTGTAATGTCTCTTATGTATCTGTGTAATCCAATAAAAAGAGACATTAACTGAACAGAAACACCAGCGTGATACTCGGTACAATTTGTTCTGAAAAGATATGTTATTTAGTCGGATCGTTTAGTGGACTGTCAGAGATCCAAGAAATATAACACACATTATCATTACTACAGACCAGTAGTAGTAACACACAGCACTGTTATTACTGAGAGGATAAGAACCGTGTGTTTCACACAAAGAGAAAACAAGATGTTTGTGTAATAAAATCCTCATAGTTTTGTTTTGATCCATTAGGAACACAAGGTGCTTAAAATTACAGAACCACTTTAATTTGTTGAACTTATTCGGTAGTAGTTTCCTCATAGAAGTGATAAAGAACATAACATTGTTAAACTACTAAGAGAGGTATCAGTAGAAGACATCAAGGACTCCATTTCCCAGAATGCCACTGCACTACTCAGGGCTTTGTGGCTTCCCTGCCGCCACTATTTTGTAGTTCTGTCCGAATGTAAAGTGAGAATAATTATAAGTGTGTGTGTGTGTGTGTGTGTGTGTGTGTGTGTGTGTGTGTGTGTGTGTGTGTGTGTGTGTGTGTGTGTGTGTGTGTGTGTGTGTGGCTGAGCAATTCGAGGAGTCTTTCCTGAGAGGAGGTAAGAAGGTGTGGAAGCTCGTAGTTCGCGAATGTTCATGTGTAACTATAGTATGTACATGACACCTGTTATGGGTGTTTAATGTACGGAAGTGACGTTAAATTGACAAGCCATTAATAATTAAAAAAAAGAAGACTATAAGAGTTAAACTATAGAGTTCTCCAACTTTTCGATCTGTATGATTTCTGTGAAGTGAAAACTTGTGTTGTTAAGTCAAAAGTCGGAGTAGTCTATAACGAAATTTCCAGGGTACAGTACCGGAAGATGACTAGTATCAAGGTAACAATCGAGATGATCTTATCTAAGTGTAACGAAGTACAAGGTTTGAGTGTAACCAAAAGAGTATAGGTCGTAGAGACATATACAGACTCATAAGTGAGACGACAGGATGTGCCGAACAACCTACGAGGGGGGGGGGAGGGACACTCGGGTGACACGAGACTAACCAGTCGAGCGAGTGAGACAAGACTACTAGGTGGTGGCAATGTCGACTTGTAGTCACTAGTACACAATGTTACCGCAAAACAAATCGTTTGGTCCTTTACTGTGGGTCAGTTCCTGTTTGTCTACTCTTAGACGCGGCACCCCAGACTCACGGGGACGCACAACGCCACTGCAAGTCCCAGAAGCGACGAGCCTCGCCTGTCACCTCGACGCCCAATGACCACACCAAGAACCAACGACGCACCCCAGAATCGCTCTGTAGCGTGTGGGCAGGGGGGTAGACGCTCCTTAAGGGATCGTGCTCCGCAGGACCCCCGTCTGTCCAGTAATGAGATAAATCTCACAATGAGGGATGTCCCACGTTGAAACTCCCAAAACACCCGAGAGTCTTGGCAAGTGACGGTTCGAATGTCTGTGTGTTCCCCGCCCAATTCTTGTGCTCGTTCGTCCTGTAGCCCTGAAATGTTAGTACTAATTTAACGAAAGACAAGACAGCAAAGAATCATATTGAGCAAAATAAAAAGAAGTAACATTTACCTTCATTAGAACCTTTTTACCTATAATATGTATTTACGTAGTAATAATAAATTTTTTTAGCGAGTAGTGAGTGAGTCTGAGTGAGAGAGGAGCCAATCTCGAGGAGGTCCTCTCGGGAGGGCCCGCTCCTTTTTTTACTTATAAAACCCCCCAAAACTGGGTACACAATGTAAATTGATCTTCAAAATATTTCTGAATAAATGATATTGGAAAAATAAAAAAATCTGGTAAAAGTTGTTTTCAATAAGTACGTTTTATAGGATTTCAAATATCTGTAAAAGTGTTTACTTAGATACACAATATCTGGTTCACTAGCTATAATTTTCCTTAGTCGTGTTAGAGATTAGCTAATGTCTCGTAATGAAAGTTTTGAGGACTACTGTCCTTCCGTCTCCACGTAGTGTGATTATTTTAGAGATCGTCTTTCCAGAGGAGGAAAAGAAGAAATGTGCTAGGTTTGTTATTTAGTAATAAAATTGTTGGTTTATACTTGTTAACTCCTTTTACTCCTTTGAACTATACTAAGTTTTACAAAACATCAAGTTCATCAAACATGATTAAGTTGGTTGCAACAAAGTAAAGGAGGTCTACTAGCTATTGGTGCGCATTTCCGGGTGGCAATAATCTCTCTCTATTCGCGAGCTCACTTGAGGGACCTATTGTTTCTGTTGACCTTTGGGTTTTGTTCCCGATCGGCAAATAGACGGGGCTCCCGGGTCGAAGGAATTTGGGACTTCTTGACCAATTGTGTGTGTGTGTGTGTTGTGTTGTGTGTGTGTGTGTGTGTGTTGTGTGTGGTGTGTGTGTGTGTGTGTGTGTGTGTGTGTGTGTGGTGTGTGTGTGTGTTGTGTGTGTGTGTGTGTGTGTGTGTGTGTGTGTTGTGTGTGGTGTGTGTGTTGTGTGTGTGTGTGTGTGTGTGTGTGTGTGTGTGTGTGNACCTTTTTTTGCTCCCGATCCGATTCCGATCATTTGACTTTGACAATTTGCCGATACCGATTTTTCCCGATCCGATCTTTATGCAATGCATTAAGAGAAAAAAAAGAAAAAAAGCATTCAAGTTGTCCCTTAAGGTTATTTTTTTATTTAAATTGGATATTCTATCCAACATGGATATAGCTTCTTTCTTTCACAGCAGCATTGGATCAGTTCAGTTGTGCAGCATTGGATCAAAACAAAATAAAGCTTTCAGTCCTCGTTAGCTTACTGCTACAATTAGACACTGCGCCCACTCTGTTGCCAGATTTGAGAGAAATAAGCAACCAGGTCTATGAGAACAAGCCCCAAAGAAGCAACACATACATGATGTTCTGTAATTTGAAACCAAAACTAAGGCCTCAGGATGACTTTAAGACTTGAACATGGTCATTTTTGTTTTGTAACATTAAATACATTATTAAAAAAAGTATTTTAAAAATAAAAATCCTGATCCCCGATTTTTTCTCTCCCGATTCCGATCTTTTGAAAATCACGTGATCGGCTCCGATCCCCGATCACGTGATCGGATCGGGACATCTCTACTTATTATAAAGCTTTATATTCTGTATTTTTAGGGGGAACACATTGAATAGAATAACTCGATTTAAAGAGGATTGTAAAGAGAATAATGGGAACATTAAAGTCAGAGAGTATCGAGAGATACGTGTATGTTCATGGGAAAATAAGAACAGTTTAAAAACACCAGCCTCGTCCTTTAATTAAGCTTTTTTTGAACTGCAGATATGTGCTACATCACAAACAGCACACAGATGAACACCAGAAACAGGTTTTGGTTTGTTTCAAAAAAGGCAGAATTTCTACCCCGTCATATAAAATGAGAGCGTTTGGCTTTTCCGTCTGTGTGAAGAAGAACTGAGCGTGGGTAAACAGAGAGGGAAGAGAATCAGCGGGAAACAAATATTTGAGCAATGACAGCCTACAGGAGAGTGAAACCAGAAGGAGGGACCCTGAACGCCTCACAGAGAGGATTCCTCCTGCGGTGGTGACACGATGACAGGATGATTGCACGCCTCAGCGCTGCAGAGACACTGCAGAGACACTGCAGAGACACTGCAGAGACACACAGGGAGGTGACAGGAGATATCCAGCATGCATCCTCAGAAACTACTAACCACTACCTACTTTAAACTACTTCACCTGTCTCACCATAAACGTCTCGTTAAAGATGTTGCCATGCTCAGACTTGTGTTGTCAAAGATATTGATTTGAAATGGTTTCAAGCATGGATGTATAATAAGAACTGGGTTCAGCGTGGGAGGCGGGGTCTCGTTCTTTCCTATGAGAGCTGCTCATTGGCGCATGAAGACAAAATGGCCCAACTTTTGAGAGAGTGAAACGTCACAGATTACCCATCATGCCTAGCTGTCAGAGCAGAAGAACCCGTATGTGCGCTCACAGAGCATGCACAGTTGAGTTGCCCCTTAAGCCCCGCCCCCGAGCTCCCACTCTCAGATGCGCGTTTATAATGCAGAGGAAAATAACTCTCAGAATAACGTTATTAGCACATTTTACAACTTGAGGACCGAATGTTTTTAATAAGGGCTATACAAATGTTCATACTGGGTAGTTCATTTAGTTAAAAAAAAATTATCCAACGATTTACAGACGTCTCTTTCCCGATGTTAGTCAATGGGGAAAAGTCTTTCCGGGCCCAGGGACGTCACGGAAGTTGTAGTACCGCCCTTTGGACACAACGAATATTTTCCTCAGATTCCGGCGCACTTCCTGGGGGCTTGGGTTCAACACCTCTTTCCTGCACTTTGGATGCTCTGGGTTTCTTTGTAAACAAACACTTGTTGCAGACGCTCTGCAGCTGGCCCTCTTTAACGAGCGTCACAAAACACACAAATGATTATATGCACCCGAACCCGAAGCCGTCGTCTGTGTTCGTTCTTGTTATGTATCGTCTTTTACACGTGTGAAAGTCTCAGAAGCTTTTGGACATGTGCACGACCTGAAGAGCTATATTGTTTTTTCAATGATGTATATTTTTGAAAATGATTCTTGATATATCTTTTGACAGTTATATATAATACAATATAAACAAATATAATAAATCAAATACAAATAAATGGTCATGAATAATTTAAGAATATAACATTTGAAATGTCCCTCTTGTTCTTGCTTGTTTTGGTAACGCTGATATCTGGAAGGGAATCGTCTTCAAAAGGACTTTGTACTTGTAAACAGAAGTCATTATCAGAATCAAAGCCTGAGATAATCAGTCCCGGGGGGTGAAAACACGAGAGGTCAGGAGCTTCTCTCCGTCTCTGATGTCTCGTTAACACAGGAGACATCAGAGCATCAGATGTTGATGAGGTTTATTGGAGCAGATGCACTGACCTTCTGCACGGTGGAGGTGAGCTCCAGGCACAGCTGGATGATTCGGCTCTTGGTGGAGGTGAAGTCGTTGGAGCTCGTCAGAGGAGTTCTGGAAACACGGAGACAATGTTGGTTTGGGGAGAGATGAGGTCGGAGTCCAGACGCCAAACTCAACTAAACGCAGCTGCTAATAAACATCTCAATTTGCTTTTCAATGTGAGTTTGATTAAGAAGCTGTAATGTTTGGAGCAAGTTGATCGAACTGAACCAAGTTAAGTTCTTATTGATCTGGACATTTTATTGCTAATTTTTACTTAAAAAGGTAGGGTAGGTAAGAATGGAGAAACCAGCTCGAGTGCGCTAGAACTTGAAAGTACGCAGCCGAAAAAAATCCGCCCCTTCCTTACAGAGCCCCTCCTCCAACACACACGAACATGACCAATGAGGGCACGAGATAAGTTTGTGCACAGATGGAAGGCTGACAGGCAGGTAGGCCATCCAGTTACTTTAGCCGGGCCGGCTCAGATGATTGGTCGTGCTTTTTACAGTACGGCTTCCACAGATGACTTTTTTTATGTATTTATTGTCAAAGCATTTAATATATTCATTGCTATCGGGATGTTAAGAGCATTCCATGGAATATAACAAAAAGTGTTTCTGAAGTGAATTACCTACCCCACCTTTAACTTCTTATGTTTATATATGTAATATATATATATATATATATGAACCGAGTATTCTAATTCTGCTGATTTGCAACTAGCTTCAGGTTAAATGTAATGCTTTTGAACCCCATTTCAGGTGTTAGGTGTGCTCTGCCACACGACAGATGTCAGGTGTGTTTTAGGCGTCAGTGCATAAACTTGTGAGTGTGTGTGTGTGTGTGTGTGTGTGTGTGTGTGTGTGTGTGTGTGTGTGTGTGTGTGTGTGTGTGTGTGTGTGTGTGTGACAGCTGCAGCTAGCAGGAATGTTCTTCAAGCTGAAACAAGCCGAGAGAAACCTGCAGGAGTCAAACAGCAGACAGACAGACTGACAGTTGACACACACAGCATGCATGTTAACAAGATATCTGTGTGTGTGTGTGTGTGTGTGTGTGTGTGTGTGTGTGTGTGTGTGTGTGTGTGTGTGTGTACGGTTGGTTTCTGTGCATTTAAACACATGTTAGCACACACTGGAGTGCACGTGTGGAAACGCAGCGGGAACTCTGCTGCAAGTCTT
>NW_011354845.1:0-5467 GCF_000735185.1 Notothenia coriiceps
GTTTATGAAGCAGGGTATAGAAAGTACATTATTGAAAATGAAGCATGTGTATTGCAGGACATGTGTTGGACACAGACTGTATGGTTGGACTCTGTTTCACAGGCAGGTTGCAGTGTAACATCAGAGGAGACAATTGTACATTCTCAAACTGCACCACTTAGAACTAACTAAACAATGCAGAGATTATTTTTATATAATTGTATTCAATAACCGCAACAAAATTAAACAGTATGAAGTGATTTTTAAATAGGAATACAGATATGACATAATGTTTTCATAAATATATTTTTCTCCTAGTGAAATTGGCATGGGACTTATTTTTACCCTCTCAAAGAACCGGAATCGAAAAGCAGAACCTGAATTGTTCAAATCCAAACGATACCCAACCCTAGTCGTCACAGTAGACGTGTCCATCAGCAGCCGTGTGTGACACAGTTAAATTCACAGTAGACTGTTGATCAAAACAAACACTTGTGCCAATATCAGTTCCTGTCCTTTCCTTGTCTAAACCAAATGTATTTGACTTACTTTAACCATCGAAAACATATTTTTATATTGGAAGGAAAAAATTCCTTCAAGGTCATCACACCTCAACTGAATAATGTAAGTTGTAGTCAGCAGTTTAAATAAAAAATGTATGTTTGCCGCCTGCTTTGAATGAGAGTCTGTGAATTTCTATAGACCTGAACACTGATACATTTAGACCAGAGTACAGTGCAATACACTGCAGCCTTTTCATGACAACTTAAGACCTTGATCCGGATGAAGTGACCTTTATGAACCCGGACCGGCACGTAAACAGAGACACACTGAAAGTCTATCGCTTGGTTCTTGTTAACTTACTGGCTCGCTGTTGTATTCCTGACTGACATTGGGGGTATTTAGTTGGAAAGACCAGGTTACGGTACAAAAATTAAAGACCAATAATTAAAAAAAATTAAACTTGTTTAGATTTCTTTCCTCTAAAAAGTACATTTTCAAATATTTTCCAAGCAAATATCTATTGCTCATCCCAGATCCAATCTTAAATAACAACATGACAACAACATTGCTTAAGAAACAATATTATATTTTGGCTTGGGACAAAATTAATAATATGGACGATGATACATTATTATTTATTTCATTACTGACCTTATCGGTGTGATTTAAACATATTCAACTACACTGATAGGTTGTTTTTTGTCCGTCATGACAATCATAAAGTCAAAGTTGCATTTATTAGCTGTTGAGTCTCTATACACATTAGTGAGACACAAAGCAGGTTAAAACATGGCGATGGTAACAAGTGTAAGGGGAGCCGGTAATCATTCAGATCACAGCAGGACACACAAGAACAGGAAGTCTGATTTGGGCTAAAACAGCTTTTCTAATCACACGGCGTCACTAATGGCTGCCAATCAGCCATCTCTGGCTTTTTACAAGTGGCGATAATTACACCCACATTCTTTACAAGCCTTTTTCCCACTTTACAATCACTGCTAGAATAACACTTGATTATCCTGTTAGGGCTTAAACTCTGGAGCTTCTGTGCTCACTCCCCATGGTAGTGTTTGTCATCCTTGCATAACGCATAAAGATGAAGTTCCTGTTGCACCTTGTTTTTGGTTGAGTTTTCTTTTTGCTTTCTTTTCCTCATCTGCTACCACCCTGCAGTCGTTCATGTACTTTATCACACATTCCTCTATATGTAGCCTGATAGCGAGTTATCAGTTCATCTGTGCTGCTGACAGCCACATATTTCAAGTGGTTTAAAGAGTTTTGAATGACTGTTAAAGATATATCAGGGTGCAGTGCCACTTTTCTAAAAGTCAACAAGTAACTGTAAAAACGATTGACTTCCTCAGGTTGTGAAATGGAGTGTTTAGCTGCCCGATTTCAATGAAATGAATCAAGGCTGTCGAAAACAAATGTGAAGATTTGATTTGCATTAGCAGTTTCTCTTCCTAAGTAAATAATAATAACATCAAGCATGTGGATACAGTAACGCTACATTTGTTTGTAATTCAATCTATAGAGAGGCGAAGTCCCTCCCCTTCCGGGGGACCTCCATGGGACCTTATTTCGGAAAAAGTATGTATTGAAGTCAATCGAGAGAGAAAGATTATCTTTCGATCCCGTTTGAATTGTGCCACGAATTACACATATGATGTTTGTCAATTTAAAAACAATTCAAAAAAATTGTCGTAAAACTGTAAAAACTTGTGTGAAACCGCTCAATGAACTACATCTCCCATCTCGCACAACACACCAAGATGGCCGTCACGTTGGCACATTTTACTTCTTTCTTTCAGAATGAGGCGAAAAGTATTAAAAGAGGTGAAAATCACTCCAAGTCTGGGCATGTTGAGAGCTGTACACACAAGGAAAGTTAGTTGGTTCGTAAGAGCCAGCATGCGGGACCCGGATTCTGGGATTTGTAGTCCTTCTAGTTGCGTATTTTTCATAGTCTTATATTTCAACAGTTTTACGACAAACTGTGACTTTTTTGACATGTAAATTATTTTTTAAGATTGACAATCATATGTGTAATTTGTGGCACAATTCAAACGGGATCGAAAGATAATCTTTCTCTCCCCATTGACTTCAATAAATAATTTTTCCGAAATAAGGTCCCATGGGTCGGAAGTAGACGGGCGGGACTTCGCCTATCTATTGGACAAACACACTTTCTAATGTTCCATTATGGAAACGTATCAATGTGTTTCCAGAGTATGAATGAGGCTTTGATCCATTTTTGTTGTTGTGCCAGATGCTTTTTGCTGAAAACAACTAAACCTATTAGCCATATGTGAGGCGCTGCAGTTTCAGGATGGATAAACATTGCATGGCCATTGGTAACTGGCCCATATGGGCGGATGAATCATTCCCTGAACACAACATGTTTACAGTAGCCGTTTGAGGACAACATACTGTAAGAAAAAGAAAAATCACACCTACTGGTTTCCAGTCTATACAATAAAGCCTGTATACTCTGAAAGCTTCATAATGTGACCTCTTGGCTTCCTGTGGCTTTGCAGGTATTTTTCCTCATAGCTGTGATTAAAGAGGCGAGAAACACATAAACAAGGCGTCTGCTGTTATCTGGACCATCGTAATAAAACACAGGCTACTCCCCCTTCCTCTTCCTGTTTGGGGGGCTAATGGGAAAATGAGTCTCTGAGGAGCTCTGGCTGTTTTGTAATTAGAGCAGCGACCTCAGTGGTTTGGCAGCTCGGCCCTGTGTGGCTCAGTGTTGGTCTGAACAGGTTGGTTGTTGCGTTCTGGGTCCCCGGACATCTCTGGGTCCACTGGTATGCTGATGTTTTACGGTGTGTAAACAGACAAGCAGTGGATAATGCCCTGCATGTTAAATGGTAGCAATGTTAGAACAATGTGTTATTCCGTCAACCTTAGGGCAACAGTGACGTACACGTAGAAAAACATGACTTCAGAACGATATGTAAAACTTCCAGCTTGGGGGATTTTCATATTCATTTGAAGGATTGTATGCATTATTAGTATTTGTGATTGAACTTGCCCTTTTAGTGAGAGCTTTCAAAGTCCTGACAGTTGTGCATTTTTAGGAAATCTTATGCATCGAATAGTTAGAGGAATTTACTATGAAAATTAAACTATTTTGATTCAAATGAAACCTCATCAGTGTGTGTAAACATTATCCGAATATTGCATTTTCAAGGCAATATTAGGAGTTTTATAAAAGTCACATCTGTTGAAAGTACATTTTAAATAAAGACACATTACTTAATACATCATTATTTGTATTTGTTCAAGATTGTGACTGCAACATCTACCGAGCAGGAAATGTTTGCAATAAAAACAACTTGTCTATTGTTTCTCAAACTAAACTTATATTTAGCCTTCTTGCCCTACAATTGATGTTGCATCTAATCAGACATCAACACCACAGATACTGATTGATAATTACAAATAGCTTATATTGGCTGATACATAGACAGCACATGAGACAGCAGGTGTCTTATATTAATACTGAAGACCATAAATAACACAGAGCACAGCGCAGTGCAGCATGCCGGCTCTACCCTTCACCTTGCTCTTATTTCTGGTTGTTATCCTTGGGAGGGAGAGAAAAGGAATCAGGAACATACTGTATCTCACTTGACACCCAAGTGGCTCGGGCAGCTTTTCTCTGGATTCTGTCCAGGTCCAAAATCAAGGTTTGGGCACTGATCCTCTCCCTGAGAAACCTTGGTGGTCTAATCCTGGTAGTGAGATATAGATTACATGAGGGCTGTGTTCAAGGAAACCCAAGCTCTTTTGTCGGTATGTTACAGACACACAATACTAACCATCTAGTTATAAGGGTACTTGGAATATGTGGCCCTCTTTTCTACTGCTTACTCCAAATTACCTTATTTTGTAACCAAGCATATATTAAGATTTGGTTGTAAATGCTGTGGTGACTTTTTTTCTGTTTTTCTTAAACTCTTCTACATAGTTGGTATTTCCAAATTGTGTATATCCTTTGCCCAAATTTATGTTGACTACCGTAATTTTCGGACTATAAGCCGCGCCTTTTTCCCCATTTTTCGACGCTGCTGCTTATATAACGGTGCGGCTAATCTATGGATTTTTACAGCTAACGGCCACTAGGGGACCTCCTAAATCTATGGATTTTACAGGTTACAGTCCACCACCTTTAACTCTATGGGCTCTATGGCCGGTCCGCGGACCCCCACCTTTAAGCGGCGGGTTCCAGCAGGAAAAGCTGGAGGCCGGAAAAGAGTGAGACAGGTAGCGCGCAAAAGTAAAAGTGGAACCGAGAGTGGTACGAGAGACAGAACGAGAGCAAGACAGACAGACATTACGAGAGCGAGACAGTTTGTCCCCGTACCACTGGTTGAAAACCACTGCTGTAGATCACTGCCGGTACGTGCGCTGGGAGCGCACCGTTTAAGTTTGAAAGTTGAAAAGTTTGTGTGTCTGAAACGCTATGTGATACAGTACAGTTTACACAGCACAGTACATCTTCTGTAGCTACTATTGCACTAAAAGGTAACACTTGAATACGTTATGCAAATATGCAACTTGTTTGTTGAAATGTTAATAAATGGGAGCTTCCTCAAACAGCCATCTCTTTCCCGACAATCCCCTCTGTGCACGAACCCTTACATATGGTAATGAAACATTAAAACACCTGCGGCTTATAGTCCAGTGCGGCTTATATATGTACACATCATTCAATTTAGCTGCTGTGGCTTATATTCAGGTGCGCCTTATAGTCCGAAAATTACGGTACATTTTTTTACACATGTGCCGAAGTCAATCTTCTACCACCCTATCCTTATACAAACACATTCAGCTGTCAGTCATTCCTTTGTAGTAAACGCCCAGCTTCCTGTGGCACTGACCTGCAAACCACCACACAACCATGGTCATGTTTTGACACATTCACTCCAAACACACTGAACTATCCCTTTCGCCATTAAGCAAGGTGCTTCGAGTG
>NW_011354845.1:5507-24101 GCF_000735185.1 Notothenia coriiceps
CGTGTGCCTTGGCAGTCTCTTCCTGTGGCACTGACCTGCAAATCACCACACAACCATGGTCATGTTTTGACACATTCACTCCAAACACACTGAACTATCCCTTTCGCCATTAAGCAAGGTGCTTCGAGTGTTTCGTTTTTCCCATTTGCATTTAAGATTGAAACCATTTGTGAGACCACATGGTTTAAATGTTAGTGGTAAAGTTGCTTTGTGAGAGCTGAGATTCTTATCAATGCCACCTGATCCACATCTCCCCCCTGGCTAGACTTTTCAAGTGCTCCCTTGTTGTTTAACACTCTTAGAAACATGGTTTCCTTGCTGCTTCCTTATCAAACAGCTCCTGAGGGCCTGGATCTGTTAACTTCCACACAAAGAGTCCCTGTTACATAATACCCCCACCCTAAGGGGTCTCTTATTATTCCACAGGTCATAACTTATTTCTAATATCTTTGAAATATTATTAAATAGATCCAACACTGATATTAATTGGATGCAACAACACTGATAGCCCTTTATTTTGAAGTCCAATATGACCTTGATGAGCAGTGTGAATGTGAGACTTGCTGTGTGTGTGTCCTCCCTGGGTTAAAACTGTCAAAAGAAGAGATTGCTGAGTCTTTTTTTTTTTTCAGGAAGTTGTTGTGTGACTGCAAGTGCGTGTGGGTGGGGTTCCCTCACCAGGAGCACAGACATGGTGCTGCCCTAAAAACACAGGAAGCTGCAGGGTGGGTTCGTCTGGAGGGTGTTCTGATTCAAATGAGAAACGATCGTGAGAACAAGTTTTCCCAAGTGTGTTTTTAGCCATGCATGTATTCTCACACCAGCGTGTGCAAACATAGTTGTTTGTGTCTGAGCACACACAATGATGTACAGTCATAACAGCATTTAGCATGGAGGTGTATGTTGTATGTGGTTGTGAGTGCGTTGTATTTGTGTTTTGGTGTGTGAGAAAGAAAGCTAGAGAGTGGGTGCTTGGGACAATCAGGGTGGAGAGGAAATGGTGACACCCTGAGGGAGGGGAGGGGGGGGGGTAGATAGAGAGAGAAGGGCTTTGGCTGTGGCCCTCTGCAGGAAAGAGAGGCATAGAAACAAAGAGAGAGAGAACCTGGGAACAGGAGAGGAGAGCTCGGCTCAGGTTGCATCCAACAAAGAGTTAGTCTGAGAGCAGAGGGGAGAGAGGAGGACAGCTGAGAAGATGGGGGGAGAGTGAAAGGTGAGGAAGAAGAGAGGGAAGGAATCAGCGAGGGACAGCAGGTGAAGGAGGGAAGATAGAAAAAGGAAGCCACTTGGAGGAGGCAGAAGGTGAAAAGGGAAAGTTGGAGTAATCTGAAAGGACCAAATCCGTCCACGAAACCTGCTGGTGTCACGTTTCTGTCGAGCAGGTATCCTTATTTTCATGTTGTGTCATCGTGTGTGTTTGCGGTGTGTGTGTTTGCATGCTTGTACGCAGGGGGAAACGGATGAGTCAATACTCTTCAAATCAGTCAAATATCATTCTTGTCATCTCTTGTAAATACAGTTCTTCTTCACTTCGGCTGTGTGCTCATGTGTCTGTGCGTGTTTGCTGGTCAGAGAGACCTTGAGAGAGCGGTTTCGAATAGAGACACTTAATGAGTGGTAAATAAAGAGGATCCTGGCTTTAGCTCTACTTCTATCTTTGTGGGGACCCATTTCCATTTTACAACTAAAGAATGAGGACATTTTTAAAATAATAGGACAGATTGTTCATCTGGTCTCTTAAGAGTTAAGACCTGGTTTAAAATGTAATAGTAGCATCGGGTTTATTTCATGGATAAAGTGAGTATTAGGGAAGTCAAAAGTCCATGCTTAATGAGCGTGACCTCATTTGTTTTAAAGCTATATTGTGATGATTCCAGAAGTGTATTTTCTAATATAACTGATTTGTAAGTGAATCTGAGAGGGAGAGTGTGAGTCACTGGTGCGTTTGAGTTCAGACCGGACCTCCGTTTGCCTTCTGTCTCTGTCAGCAGTGTATTTATCTCTCTCTGTGTGTGTGTGTGTGTGTGTGTGTGTGTGTGTGTGTGTGTGTGTGTGTGTGTGTGTGTGTGTGTGTGTGTGTGTGTGTGTGTGTGTGTGTGTGATGCCTGTCAATTTCCGATGAATCTAAACTAATATGCAATTTGTTAGGATACATTTACAAATGACATTGTCTATCCTAAAATCTGTTGTCCGCAGTCACTCAGGATCACTCCCTGTTCTTTAATATGAGGAACAGGGCGAGATGTATTTACAGTTGCATATTGAACTCTGAATAGTGCAAAATCAATCGGACTGATGCGTAAAGACGCTATCCAATGTCCAACCAATCAACGCAGGGGACGGATTGAGGTCTAGTTCAAGAAACACTGATGCTTATATCTTTGTTTATATAACTGTTTGGCGCAACAGTAATAAACAACAGAGAAGGGGAGATGCTTCTTCATGCTACATTAAGTGCAAGGACATTGATTAAGGCGATAATGTCAAAAAAGTGTCTTGTAATCAGAAACATGTAGAATCATTTGTTGGATGTTGTAAGCAAGCTAACTACAGCTGCTACCACACTCAGGAATACCACCACTTGAGACCAAGACACGGCCTGTAGCGCCTATACATATCATAAGTAATTATATGATTTGATATCATTTTGTGTCAATGAGTAGTTTGAACTTTTGTGAAATTGACAGGCCCGATCTGATCGGTACAAACGGATAATACAACGATAAAAAAACAAGAAGCAAAGCTTAATCTTAGCTTAAATGGATCGTCTCTCTCTCTCTCTTAAAAGATATTTTACAAACTGATCCAATATTCACTCACTCTAAAGATATCATCAGGAACATTTGGGTAATCTATAGTTGGTACAGAGTCATTGTTTTACAGCTGTTTCCAGTTGTTATGTAACCCTCTGTCGTACAGGATGCTATTTTCCTGCAGCTTGTACACATGACAGGAAGCAGTTACGGTGCTTCTCACCCTGAGTTTCTGGACAGGTGTTTACTCATCTAGCAAACGGCGTTTGACAGCGTGGCGTAAAGACGGACAGGTTATGATACACTTTGAGCTCAGGCCTGAAATATCTCCTCTTCCTCCGTATGAAGCAGCTCGATTTCCAAGATAAGTGACCTTTTGCCAGGCAGTCCACGATAGGAGAGGAGAGAGAAGCTGTGTTTCCATTCAGATGTCCAACATATGTTACGCAATCTTTTGAAATACTACGAAAAATATAAACAATTTAATGTTTTTTTCTGTCAGTTTGGTAGAAAAAATCAGGCAAATCAGGAATTCACGAAAACGCGAAAACACGCCCTCCAGGATTTCATTCATCTTCAGCAAAATATAAATCGTCTTTCTTCATAAAAATCTCTCCATTTATTGGGTAAAAGTGTTATCAATTCATTATAATCTTTTCAAAATGTACACAGTTTCCTTGTTTGGTTGTCATAATATTTTCCTGTTTAGACAATTAACTCACATAAAATATCAAATACTTATAGTTCTTAAGATGAGTTCATTAAAACAGATTTAGAAAATAATCCATATGTTTTATATGTTATCTCCAAAATCATAGAGGCGAAGTCCCGCCCATCTACTTCCAACCTATGGGACCTTATTTCGGAAAAATTATGTATTGAAGTCAATGGAGAGAGAAAGATTATCTTTCAATCCCGTTTGAATTGTGCCACGAATTACACATATGATGTTTGCCAATCTTAAAAAAATATTTCCATGTAAAAAAAGTCACAGTTTGTCGTAAAACTGTTGAAATATAAGACTATGAAAAATACGCAACTAGAAAGACTACAAATCCCAGAATCCCGCATGCTAGAATGTTCACCTTGTTTAATACTTTCCGCCTCATTCTGATAGAAAGAAAGTGAAATGTACTAACGCGACGGCCATCTTGGTGTGTGGTGGGAGACGGGAGATGTAGCTCATTGAGCGGTTTCACACAAAGAAAGTGTTACTTCACAGTTTACCACATATTTAAAAACATTTGACTTGCAAAATTATCTTTTAAATTGACAAACATCATATGTGTAATTCGTGGCACAATTCAAACGGGATCGAAAGATAATCTTTTTCTCTCTCCATTGACTTCAATACATAATCTTTCCGAAATAAGGTCCCATGGAGGTCCCCCGGAAAGGGAGGGACTTCGCCTCTCTATTGTGCTGATAACAAAGTGGTTTTGAAACTGTACATCTTCGACATTTTATTATTCTGTTATCAATCATACTGTTGGAATGAAATCATGGAAACTGACTCAGACACAAAGAGAGAGACAGAAAAAAGGAAACAGTATAATATGATGATCTAATACCTTGTGGAATCTGTCCTTCAGGTTTCTTTCTACAAGGTAACGCAGAGAAAAGCAACCTGTCTCTGTGTTTATTTAGTCGGCTGACAGAAAGAGTTTACAGATCCTTCCCTCCAGCTACTTTCACCTTGCTCCCCTCCACCTCTTTCAACCCTCTCTTTCTCAGGTCATGGAAAACCCATGCAACTGCAATTTAGGTGTCACTTATGTGTCGAGAGATGTGAGCGTTGTGACCCTCAGGCCTTGGAAACTAGTTATCAGCAGTGTCATAATGTACTGTGAATTCAAAACTCAGGCAAAGAAACACATGCTCATTATTTTCTCCTTTGTATGAATGCGTCTTACATTTCACGGCTGCTGCTGTTATGTCTTTTGTCCGACCACAATATTATGCAATCGCGTAACAAAATCTAAATTGGCTTTATAGTTAAAGATCTGTTTTGTTTTTCATACCGGGCCATACAGGTTCCCTCCTTCATAAGATCATGTATTTTCAAAGATATGTGTGTGTGTTAACTAGGATCCCCTGAAGCTACAAAGCAATATCCACAGTATCGTCTACACAGAGAAGGGTGTTATGGGTAATCGTATACGTAGCTCTTAAATCTTGATCAATGGTGTCATGTGTACTTACGGTCAAACAAGTTCATTGGTCAATTCAGCTCTGTTAGGAGGCGTGTTAGTTACTGCTTACGTAAAGTATAAAAGGTAACATATATATCCCTATAATGAGATCAATATTCCATTCAAGCAACCCTTCACCCATACATAGCAATGTGCTCCATAGATGGGATGTTTCCTATACAGGTTGGTCTACTATTCAAGCAATTCGACTTAATATTGGAAAAAAATGATTTGTTGGCTAATGAGGGAATCGTTAAAACCAACATATTTTCCATCTGACCAAATCCTGCAAAAAGCTGGAACTAGCACCAAAAAGAGAAACAACTCCCCCACAAACCCATGGCTCTTTTCTTTAGACCAGTATCACTTCTAGGAATGCATTTTTCTCCTGTAAAAGTGACATTGACCTGGGCATATTAA
This sequence comes from Notothenia coriiceps, assembly GCF_000735185.1. NCBI lineage: Eukaryota > Metazoa > Chordata > Actinopteri > Perciformes > Nototheniidae > Notothenia > Notothenia coriiceps. Next base: position 10,873 of record NW_011354845.1, read on the forward strand.
ACACAGAATGTAATTTACTTGATTTTGTGTGTTGTAAGTTTTAAGGAAAAGGAATGTCTGAGTCTATATCTCTGGTGATGTGTCTCCCTATATCTTAGTCTAGATAGAAGTCTGTTTCCACGACACTAGTGTGTATCAGGGTCTATTTTACAACTGCTTCATTCCTCTTCCCATTTATAGCTTCAAGTGGTCATCCACATCTTTTCATTTTGGCAGCATCCATGGCGCTAAGTGTCCACTGCTGTGGGTGTTTCTGCTCTGCAACTCCCAGAGTTCACTTGGCAGTCAAAACATGTGGCCGCCACTCTGACATCCATCTCCCCAGACGTACCGTTGCAGAAGAATTTGTCTTTTGGAATGATGACCACTGCTGCAAAATGTTCGATCTAAGGGAGCCCTTGCCTTCTTACAGTACACACCGTTAGCTGAAGTCAAAACGGCAGCCAGTGACTAATACTGCTGGACATATCAAATAAATACAGCACCGAACAACAAGCTGGATCCAGAGATCTGGCAGTGTTGTGGGTTCACTGCAGATTCCTCCATGCTGTTTATTCAATGGTTTTGCTACTGTTTGCACAACTATGTGGGAGTTTGGTTGCTTTAAAAGCTGTTATATTTATGCAAGATATCTCAGTAAATATTTAAAGTTGCTCTCGTGTCTCACTCCGTCTCTTTCTCTATCTCCCAGGGGAAGTGACTGCAGCCGAAAAGTCAAGAATGTAAGTGATACTTCTGCATTATAGCGGGATCATTTGTTTGTGTGCTAAATGTACGTTTGGTTGTAAACTGTTATTATGGTCCAGTGTTTCTGTTTGTGCTGTGGTTGTCACTCTGCTTTTATCATGTCAGTTCCAGTTATGCTGACTTTACAGTAGTAGTGTAACTTTCCACTTAAGTATGAGCTGCTCTTATAGTTGCTAGTCTGACTTATCCGTGTAAAGCTTTTCTACTTGTATCTGTTCTTTCTGTTTTACTTTACTTTCCATCTATTCTAACTTTTAGTTGGTTGTCCATCCTTTTGATCTTTGTCTATCATTTCTGTTTGTTCTTACTCTACGTACTCCAGAACTTCAGATGTATCCATTATTTACTATTTTGTGTCTTTAAGTATTTTAAAACAGCTTTCTTTTTTGTTAATTGGATCCAGGTTAGTTATTTTTCTCTCTCTTTAATGTATCTTTCTCTCTGTTGTTCCATCTTCCTTTCTAATCATCACTTGTTATGCTCCAAGTGTTTTTAGGTTCAAATGGACTTCAACACAATCTTGTCCCTTCTCATGATGCTGCTTTAAGTAGAACACATATACTTCTAGCCCTGCCCACTCTGCAGTCAAAGCACTTTTCTCCCCCCTCCTCCCTCCTCCTCTCTCCCCCCCCTCTCTTTGTGATGCTGCTGTGCACTGTACAGTTAATGTGTGGAGCTGCAGAGCTGGCCTGCTAGCTCATTTAGCTGACGACACACAGGGACTCTCAGCCACATTAGCAGCGATAGCAAACGGCCCACAAACTCCCAGCAGCTGCAGGCTTCAGCCACGACCCGCTCACACACTATGGATCTCACACTGAGGACATAGCAGCTGGTACTGCAGCACGTCACATATTGAGAGGTGAAGGACCTGCATTCAGAACAATATGCTGATTTAGCGATGAAGGTGTTGTTTAGCAGATTGGACGAAGTAAAAATAGGGCATTTGCATGGATGCGTGAAATATTGCTGAAGTCACAAGATGACTGTGGAGCAGTGCAGGTGTGAACAAGAAAGTGCTGGTAGTGCATGACTAGTTTGGAGTATGTATGTACACAGGTCTGTGGATTGCAGCATGCATGCACTTGTGTGTTGGTGTTTACATTGAAGGTGCATTTGAGGTTATGTCATGCCCTTGTGTATGCATCACCAATGCACATGGAACAAAGAGGGGATTGTTGTTTTTTCGACAAAACCTCTTTGACAGGTTTTTTCACATCTGCCAGGTGAGACTGTTGCTGAAACTGAAGTGTGTGATGTGTGCATGACCTCACTGTCAGGCCCTCTTTACAATTGTCTATCACTCAAACTCCCCTGACATGTTTTCTTTGAACTATTGTATCTTAGTGCTTGTATCCAAGTGTTGGTTTTGGTACAGTTGTTTGTTTTTAGGTTAAGTGTTGCTTGTTTAAATCATGCAGGGCTGTGGTGGCATATTTCCGTTGAGTTGATGCTATTGGGATCATTGTGGATCAGTTTGAAGCGTACTGGTCTGTGGCTGGAATAGCTCTGGAGCCGACCTACTTTTATGGGAGCTGGCACAGATATTATCATTATACTCGTGGTGACAAAGATGCAATAAAATAAGAGAGAGAGAGAGAGAAAGAAGGTGAAGTGTTGCTTGAGCACAGTTCTTGTAGATGAGTGGTTTTCTGTGTGGTAGCAAGATAAAATATGATGTGCATGTAACTCATAGAAGTAGAATGCTATGTAGTTTAGATCTACTTTGGAAATAGTTTGGGTCTGATTCCCTGTGATCTGGTGTCCCTGATTTTGAAGTGATAAAACATTAAACCTCTCCCTCCTGTAGTGTTGCATCTTAGGGATGGTTCAATACCACTTTGACATGACATCAGCCTTGAGTGTCTGCCTGTGCTGATCCCTCTGCTCTCTTAAGTTGTTAATTATGCATTTGTTTTGATGCTCTTTGCTCCAACAAGCTCCCCGCTCCAAGCCTACAGAACGACTCAGTTATGCAATACAGAGGCTTAGAGCTTTACAATATATTGTTTATTTTATCGTTATTGCGATGACAACATGTGTAATAAACGCATCGTGAAAGACTGCAATACACTCCACAATCAGCAGTCATTTTTCTATAGCCTCATCCCTACTAGTATGGCTCATGCTGTGGTTAAAACAATGCATTTCCCTTCAGGAAACATCACATAATCACAGCAGGCCAGCTCATTTACTCTTCTTCCAAGGCTGTTTGAATGGCGGCAGAGAGTTTGTACGCTGACAGTGTGCCATGCTGAGTTCCCCTATCAAAGCAATCCCTGTGGAGTGCCGGTTGACATGGACACAGTAAATATAGCTGGGTGCTAAAGGTGCAGCGCTGTGTGATCTCCCTGTGGGCACAGCGAATCTGTACATTCTGCATTTAAGTGTTTCAGCTGACTCCAAAGAGTGTTACACCGAATGCAGCAAGATTCACATTTAGCATTACTTTAGCTTACAAGAAAGAGTCAGAGCAAAGGAACTGCAGCCTCCTTCAGATCTGAGTTTACAGGCTTTCTGTGTTGGAAGGTGGTGAGATTGACCTGGAAGTGTTTGCACTCAGGGCTAAGGAAGCTAACATGCAAATATTAATCACTGTGACTCGTGAAGGGCTGTTTAATTTTAGCAGGAAATGTGCCTGGGACTCGTTTCAGTGTCAGAACAATGGCTCAGTCTTGTCTAACATCTTTGGAATGAAATGGATTCAAATGACCAGACAACCTGCATTGTAACATATAACATTAAGAAGACTAGAACAAATGTTACATGTTGGCCTATATTGCTAGAGCAAGGACTGAACGTCCACTTGACTGTTTTACACAATATATTTTAAAAATAACCACATTTTATGCAATTTAATTTATTTTAATTTATGCACCGTTGTTTTGGATTGGAACAGCTATCTCAAGCTTCCGACCAACTCGCTATATTTATCTTAAATAACTCCATTGTGTCATTATGAAGACTTGAGCCTGCACTGAGGAACTTGGATTTAAGTTTGTCCTCAGGACCACTGGTTCACCTGGGGTGCTGTAGTTTTCACAACAAGCCTAAACATTTCTATCTTTCTCTTTCATGCATAACATAACGTCTGACGGGTCATGATTTCAGTAGCATAGAATGCTTTGCACATTGTGTTCTTCACAGAGTATCTCCAGTGTTTCCCACAGATCTGAAATATACTTGTGGTGGTAGCCGAGAACAGGGGGGGGGGCTAGTGGAGCACGCTCATGAACTACGGTGTTACTGCGGAGTGCATAAAGCAGTCCGTTCACTTGATGGCAGAGCGAACAGGTACCGGAGGGGTAGAGCGAGGGATCTTTGTCCACTAGTTAATCGATCGCAGATGGCGTCGTGGTCGCGGACGGATAACACAAATGGATGTAAAGTCTATGTGTGGGAAACCCTGATCTCACTATGATATCTGCATGTTTTTTTTTCTTTGTAGGTTCTGATCACCATCTACTGGTTGGGTCGTGCTGCCAACGGCTGTACCTCCTACAACGGTCCCACGCTGGACCTGAAAGAGTTTGACGGCCTGCTGTCACAGATGCGAAAGGTTTGCTCAGTCATGTTTAGTCATTTTTAGCCTCAACAATATCCTGAACATCTGAATATAAACTACAGGTATCATTCAGTCAGTCGTTGATGCTGGTGGTGGATTACAAATCTTCTAGCAACTGTAGCTGGTATAAGTAAAGAGAGGCTGTGCTGCAAAAATTCACAGACCTAATGTCCCGACCAAACGCACAAATTATACTGGACAACTCCTTTTGGGGTGCGTTAAATGTTGGTGTGTTTTCTAAATGGAAAATATATTTCTAAGAAATCATCTCAGGGAGTTTAAAACATCCCCCACCCATGGTCTAGGGATGACCTCTGTCATGGCTCTTGTGTGAGTTATCTCAATCTGCTTCCACTCCTTTACTGACCCAAAGGGACAACGTTAGCATTAATAGGATCCAAAAACGCACATACGGACACACTATGACACCCGCTCATAAACATGATGTCACCCCCGTACCATTTTTTTCCACAATATGACGTTTGCTACTAAAACTGAGAAATCTCTGCCAACTCAGCAGAATAACTTCCCCAGATGTTGCTTCTGACCAAAACAAAGCCACGTTTCTATGAAACCAAAAAGAGATTAATAATAAAATGAGATCTGAAAATCAAGGAACACTCATCAGGTTCACACATTATAAACTGAATGCGCTCTTTTTTCTTATACTTATGCAATGGAAACTAGACCTTTTTATTTAAAAAAGAAAATGATTATTGTAATGCAAGAAGCAGGTGAATTGTGGAACCAGCTGCACTTTTCTCTGCTCCATTTATTCAAGTGGTTATCTGCTTATTTAAATGAATTTGAGTAAACAAACCTTTTAAGCTTTAATAGCATTATTTAGGTTAGAATAGAATAGGAAGGGATGAAACCCTCGTTAATGGTCACACATGCAGAGCACACATTGAAATGTGTTCTCTGCTTTTAACCCATCCTAGTACCAGGAGTCTAGTACTAGGAGCAGTGGGCAGCTATTGCACAGCGCCCGGGGATTAATTGGAGTGAGGGGGGTGTCCAGTGCCTTGCTCAAGGGCACCACGGCAGGGCAGGAGGTGAACTGGGACCTCTCCAAGTAGTAGTCCACACTCCATTTAGGTCTGGTCGGGGACTTGAACCGGCGACCCTACAGCTCCCAGTCCAAGCCCCTACTGACTGAGCCACTGCCGGACAGGTATATGCAACAATTTGCATAAAGATGGGCTATTGATGGGCTAATGAACCTTGATCAATGTTTTCTATGCAGCTTTACTGGACAATGGCATTGCTACATGAAAGAAAGTTGAATGTCTGTTTAACAAAGAGATAAGTGAGACAAAATTCTGCGTCAGTACAGCTGAGCTGAAAACATAACATGGAGTCTGAAAGATAGATAGACATGTTTCAAGTGTAGACAGACAAAGGGAGAGGTCACTGAGGTGGAGAGAGAGTGATGGAGAGGGATCTCAGCAGAACAAAGAGAAAGAGGGACAAAAACAAAGTGGATCTAGGACTTAGTGATATGAGATATTTGGGACACAAACACATTCTTCAGATGTTGTTTGAGCTGGTGAAAACTAAAATCTCCTCCCACAGCAGAAGTTACTCAATGTACTTTGCAAAAAATGTTGTTTACCTTTATTTCTATTAATGCTTTTTTAAGCTAATTTGTGCATTTGTATAACATGGGCATGTTTCTAAATGTTCAGGAGGCGGAGGAGGCAGAGAGCCCGATACGCAGCATCCGGGACAGCGGCTACATCGACTGCTGGGACTCTGAGCGCAGCGACTCCCTCTCCCCGCCCCGCCACGGCCGCGAGGACTCCTTCGACAGTCTGGACTCCTTCGGCTCACGCTCACGACAGACCCCGTCGCCGGATGTCCTGGTCCCCCGCGGCAGCAGCGATGGTAGGGGAGAAAAAGGGTTCATTCCCATTTTGCCCCTTTCCCATTTTTCCCCTTTCCCATTTCGCCCCTACCCCATTTCGCCCCTTTCCCATTTCGCCCCCTTCCTGTTTCGCCCCTTATTCCCATTGTGTCCTTTTCCCATTTTGCCCCTTTCCCATTTTTCCCCTTTCCCATTTGGCCCCTACCCCATTTCGCCCCTTTCCCATTTCGCCCCCTTCCTGTTTCGCCCCTTATTCCCATTTCGCCCCTGCCCCATTTCGCTCCCTTCCTGCCCCGTTCCGCCCCTTCCTGTTTCGCCCCTTGTTCCCATTTCGCCCCCTTCCTGTTTCGCCCCTTATTCCCATTTCGACCTCTTCCCATTTCGCCCCTTATTCCCATTTTGTCCTTTTCCCATCTCGCCCTGAAATGGAACGGGTAAAAATTGGAATAATTTAGGGGCAAATTGGGAAGGGCCGAAACGGGAAGACACCAAAAAAAGTCTACTCTAAATACCTCTTACACTCTTCATATTCACACGGCACACTTGTTTGAAATGATGGTGGACGTTTGTCTAGAAAGACCACCCTTCCTAAATAGTTGTAACTTAAATCAAAAGCCATTGTGAAGTGTTAGCCACCACATTATGTCTGGTGGAAGGAATCTGATTCAGTACTGGCTGCTTTGTTTGGGTGAATTGTTGTGTTCTGATATAGCATATAGATAAATGAGGTGCATTGTCCTTGCAGTGGTGTTGTAATAAAGCACGTTGTGTTCCTCGCAGTGTTTTCGCAGGACTACACCCAGTGCTAGTCAAAGGCTATTTGAGATAATAAAGGGAATGATCTCAGTGCAAAGCCTGTTTGCAAGCTAAGCTCTGGCCATTGTTTCAATCAGCTATACGTCTTGTGAAAGGGAGGACATTTAGTACAAGTTTTTTATTTTTATGATGTCAGTTACCATTGAATTAATCCAGAAAAAGCTACATGCTCACCATGAATCTTCATTTTTTTCTCTGTGTGTCAGTATCAGTTTTCCAATCACACATATCTAATGTCAATCTGCGATGGAAAAAACATGTACAGTATGGGCCTCACTGCTGTGACATCTGCTTTGGTTTCAAACACATTTCAGTGATGTAATGTTAACACTGGCTCCACCAACATGACAGTTGTGTCAGGTGACGCAAAACAGAAGACATTTAATCAAATTGCCCCCAGGGAAACACTTTTCACTTTTACATGTTATGTAGCTGAGAAAACAAAAGTGGCGAGAGGTTTGTGTCCTTGAGACGAATGAATTTAAGATGCTTTAAGTTTAGTTTGAGCATCAAATACAGTACTGTTAAAACTGAACAATACATTCGGGAGTGTTGATAAGAGGAACTGATCTTTAGATGCTCTTAGTTTTTTTTACTTTAAGAAGCGAACTGCCTACCACACCTGTACGTTTCTTCCATTGAAAAGTAATTGTGTGTGTGAGCGCGAATTCGAATGAATGCCTCCGCCATGGTGCGTGTCCAGCCGTGCAGCCTCATAGTGTTTATGGCACGAGTGAGAGGAAGAGGTGAATCATGCTAGTATAATAGTGAGGCAAAGAAATGTGTTTTCAGGATCTATTGCTCTTTTTTTGATCTGACACATTCCATATAGGGATAGTTCCTCATCTTGGAAATACAGTATGTTGCCTTATTACACCTATTTATCTTGACTGTTAGAGGCTGTGGGGACATTGCTTTAAATGCCTCAATGCATTGTCCATAAGGATAGGAGATCTGCATCCAGGTGCACATTGTTATACAGTGTCTATAGAAGTGTATAGTATGTGTTTTGCTTGTATAACGATATTGGCTTATCTAATTAAATGCATTCAAAATTGGAGCCTCACAATTTCCCATAATAAGTTGAGCCAAGACATGCAGGAACTGCAAACAGCCGGCAATTAGTTTTGTGCTTTGTACTGAAATCAAAAATGGAATCAAAAATAGATTTTGGCTGCATTTAAAATGCCAAGCCGACCATATGCCGTCATAGAAAGCTTTTCATTGCGACGCTTTATTTGAATTTGACCCTTTTTAAATTTTAATGACAGCCTATAACATTTTACAGAAGTCGTCACAAAGCTTAATGTACGTTTCATCCCTGAACTGTGGGAAAAAAACAGAGTGAGGCAGAGCTTCCTGTCAGACTGTTTTTGTTTGGAGGGAAGTGCAAAGGAAGCTCCAAAGTCTTAGTTTCTGTCACGAGCAGTCTAACTAAAAACCTTCTGGAAGTTAAAGTGTGCCTCTCTCGTATTGCTATACGTCCGTGATCTGTAATTCAGAAAATTAGAGATATAAAGGGGTGGCAAGGCTTACCTAAAATAACTGAATGACAGCGTATATTTAAGTGACTTCTGAAATGCTTTGAACACCACAGACATCCTGAAGTTGGAATTTCCTTTAGGCTTTTTCATATCTGCTTTCAGAAGGTCTTTGTGGTATTATATGGGAATAGGTTATAGAGAGGTTAGTATGTCAAGATCCATATTTTCAGGCCCAAGCTGTGATTGAGGGGTTTCATACGATGAGTGATCTGATCAGAGCCAGGAGGCACACACTGGAGAAGTGAGAACGGGGAAACAATGCAGTAATCATCCCATCCCAGGGTGCTCCAAGTACTCCCAGAACAAGAGCATCCACTTATGAACATGCACACGAACTCGACCCAGACAGGTTTTTTCCTGCTCTGACCTTTTTCAGACAAAGCCCTTTCACTATTCAGCTCTGTAAAGTGACTTCACTCTGACAGTAATTAGGGGACAAGGAGAAGAGTTTAATTTGATCCCTGAAAGAGATTCCATATTGCAGATGCTCTTTGGTTACAGTAGATGGATACAGCGAGACACTTTTTGCTTCTGGTGCTGCTGTAGTAAAACCTGTCCCCCTCTTGTACAATGTTTGGAGGGCAACACCCGTCACTAGTAAAAGACCGCTTGAAACAATAAACAGTTATGCTTTTCAGGGGTTTTCTAAAGTCCTGCCCACATTCTGTAAAATGTTCTCATACTACTGCCCTCACATCACATGCCTCAGGACTCACAGCCAACGATAAGATTAATTCACAGCGAGGTTGAAAATGCGCATGCACCAAATAACAATTAACATTTAAAGGTGACCTATCATGCAAAATGCACTTTTGTACGTCTTTTCTACATGAATATGTGTCCCCGGTGTTCCAGGGAACTCACCAAGTGTCAGAAAACACAACCCTCTCTATTTTCCTCCATACCCAAATCTCTTAAAAAGGGGCTGTAACGGATCTGATACAGACTGATCCAGATTTGAACACTTCTATGACGTCACAGAAGTAGCGCTAAGGCTATTGGGCCAACTCCACCAATCAGGAGGAGACAGCCACGGACATTGCCGTTCGAAAGCGCTGGAGACGCTGTAGTACATATGCCAGGCCTGTAGATGGTGCTGTTCTCACAGAATCAGCCCATGCAAAGACAGTGTTCAATTGAGCGAAATGAGGAATGGCTAAAATGCAGGATCTGTTTGGTATTTTGAAAAATAAAAAGTATAAATATGTCTTATATATGCATTTTAGCCATTCCTCATTTCGCTCAATTGAACACTGTCTTTGCATGNTTAACAAGTGGTTAAGACAAATTAGGAGCTTTTAATTGATTATCTTTGATCTTATGCTACAACTACATACGTCCAAACCTCCAAATGTTTTCCTTCAAAAACGACTTTGAGTCAAAATCTGACACTCTACCACTACACACAGACCACTAACACCAAACACACTGATACTGAAACAGATCAAAGCACATACACTAAAACACTAAACCAGCAGAAATGTGACACTTGTACAGTGAGAGCCACTGGCAAATGATTAAAAGAATAGAAATGAAATCCCAGCGCTCTACACATGCCAACCAATACATGCCAATAAGACCGTCAGATTTTAATCTCTACTTCTTCTATGTAGTAGATTTCACACTTTCACTTCAATCAGAGCCAATGAAAAAGCACATCTGGCTTCCATTAGCCACTCCAATGTGAGACCTTCTCTTGCAATATCAATAAACAACACAGACTCAAAAAGATGTTGGTGGGTATTAGACTTTGTAAATAATAAACATGCTTTTTTTCCCAAGATCTACATTCTTTCTTTATGATCAGTTATATCAATACCTTGAAGACAAATGTCCCACATTCTAAAATAAATAACTTCATGGTCAACGTTCGAACATATTCAATTTCTTTGTTAGAATTTCTCACGCTAATGTGAACTCACAAAACATGTAGGAGGCATTGTCTGCTTGAAACTGCATTTTCAGCTGCAAGCAGAAATGTGTGGAATTCTCTACCAGAACATTTGTGACAACTTTTAATTAAAACATTTGTTCTCTGCAGCAAATCAATTTCAAGCTATAACAAGGTAATGGTTGGACCCGTCACCAAATGATCATTTCATTATGCAATTACACAGCCCTTGCTCTCCAACGGCAGCATCCAGGAACAAACCTAATGTAAAATGCTCTGCACAACTCTTTAAATAACAAGGGCCTTGAGTTATTAAAGCCCTTATGTCAAAACAATTCTTATAGCAGAAATGCCAATAATACTTTATCCATCAGATTAAAAAAATACACTTGGTGTATATACTTACTTTATTAGACTTGACTTGTATTTAAATATCTAAAGTAACCCAAATAAATGACTGTTTATGTACACTTCTAATCACTGCAGCAGCTAGACTCACCTGAACGGTCTGTCTCCCCCTACAGGTGAGCTCGCAGTACTCCAGCTCTTGCGCGCCCCGTCCTCTTTGTCGTTCTTTTTCTTGCGGAGGGGCGTTGGCACGTATCCGCTCTGGTTGCTCTTGTTGGGCAGGTACTGGTTGAAGGGCATGGCGGTGCGCGGCTCGCTGATGGACGTCCGCCGTGTCGACATGTCGTCCTTACGCACGTCTGGCATCTTCCTGTGGGGGGGGCCGTCGGACTCTGAGTCGCTGCCGCGGCCTGTTGAGAAGAGATGGAAGGAAATATATCTGCACTCCTGATGAAGCATATACATATAAAGTGTCTCTCTGATATGATCTATTCACTTTCTGAATAATAAAATGTGTCAATTGAAAATAAAGAAAAGAGAGGGGGACAAATCAATCATTTGATTGCGATTTCTAATCTCTGAATATTAATATTACTTTATTTATCCCTAAGCCGTTAGCTACATCATATTAAGGCGTGCACAACATTAAAGTGCTGTTCCAGTGTTATTATATGCAGTGCATTCCAGCGGCTGAACATAAATCACCCCCAAGCAGGTTGACTTTTATGAAACAAAGCAAGTAACATAATAATAAATCATCACAAAATGTATAATGTGCAGCTCCTGCTCACACAATTCTAGCCTACAGTCGGGGAAGAATTCACTTAGGGTGCCACTTGTCTGTCTGCATCCCATTTGAAACATATTGTTAGGGCTTTTAATATCAGCGGCAACTCCTGGAGCTGCACCAGTGCACCGCTCAAGGACTTTCTCTACCAATGAGTCTTAAATTCCTCTTCAGATGTTCATGTGTGATCCTCTGAGTACAGACAGCAAAGAGTAATGAGGACAAATCCCATAGACATGCCAACAGCATACATGGGAATACGTCATTAGGGCGCATTTCACAAATGTTAACCCCATTTCAAAAACTACAAGTATAGATACCTGCAGCCTTGCTTACCCAATCTCTCTCTAAATTCCTCTCCAAGATGCTCAGCACATGTGCTACTGGAATTCCCCTCCTTTTGGATGCATGCAAACTCAACATATGACCTCCTGAATTTCAATATATACATTTTCCAAGCATCAACCCACAATTTATAGCAGATCTAAACCGTAAAATCTTCCCTTAGTTCTGAAGAGATACATGTGGATGCAGCTGCAGCTCTAGGTGGAAACAAACGTGACATTTCACACTTGTAAAAAGCTCCCTTTCTATCAATAGACTTATTCATTTTTATGTGGTTCTAAAAGATTGACAGATCAAGGTCCAAAAGAGGCCTTGGGGTATCTGCACTTTCAACAATAAGCGGTTCAATCATGACTCTTAGCCCATCAATTGGAAACATGAGTGACTCTACCATCCAAGTCAATCCGTCCTTAAGGAACAACACATGTCTTGAGGGAGTGATCTGCTTTCTCTGCACATCTGGTAACACTGAAGCTTGAGGGAACGTTTTTCATGGGTCAGTGCCATACTGTACCAGAGACTCACAGAAACCTATTTACATCAACAATCACCAACATGCAGTAATACTACAGGAAGTGTAGAAACCACAGAGTCCACTTCAATATCCACTGCAGTGACTAGAAGGCTGTAACAAAAGAGGAGGAGTGATAGTGAGACTCTTAACATCTTAAACGACAACAATTTCTCTGTGCAAGCATTCACGCTTTCTCAAATTTCTCCCATTATGCGACACAGATTTTTCCCGGCAGCTGGTACAACAAAAGTATGGAAGAGTTTCAAAATAGTGAGTGATCTTGGACGGATGTTGTCTATACTGAGTCAACAAAGAAATTGGTTCTCTAGCCGGTTACATTTAGAATATTGTATCCAAATACTCAGTTTTCTTAAGGACTGATGGTAATTAATCTTTCATCCCTGCACTAGTTTTTTAATTAGCAAAACACAATGCAGAAAATGTGTAGAAAAACATGTTTCCAAGCCGAAAAAGGATTTGAGTCTATAACATTTGGATTGGAAACCATGTTAATGTACTATTCCCCAACCTTAAAAGGTAGGGTAGGTAATTCACTTCAGAAACACTTGTTGTTATATTCCATGGAATGCTCTTAACATCCCGATAGCAATGAATATATTAAATGCTTTGACAATAAATACATAAAAAAATGTCATCTGTGGAAGCCGTGGCGCTGTGAAAAGCACGACCAATCATCTGAGCCGGCCCGGCTAAAATAACTGGATGGCCTACCCAGTGGCGTTTCTATATGTACAAAAGTGGTGGAGCACAGAAAACTTAGATTTCTATATATAAGCTTCTGCAG
>NW_011354845.1:24135-24349 GCF_000735185.1 Notothenia coriiceps
GTGTGTGATGTGGGTCACCCAGTGTGAGTTGATGATATGTCTTTCATTTTCCCCTTGTAACTTTATCCACCATTTTCATTGATTTTGGCCATACTGTTTTCTGTTTTTTACTTCCATCCATCATTGTGTCTGTGGTCTTTCCCTTACTGTGTGTGTGTGTGTGTGTGTGTGTGTGTGTGTGTGTGTGTGTGTGTGTGTGTGTGTGTGTGTGTGT
>NW_011354845.1:24361-37752 GCF_000735185.1 Notothenia coriiceps
TGAATATAAGCCGCAGCAGCGGCATACCACTCTCGGTTCCACTTTTACTTTTGCGCGCTACCTGTCTCACTCTTTTCCGGCCTCCAGCTTTTCCTGCTGGAACCCGCCGCTTAAAGGTGGGGGTCCGCGGACCGGCCATAGAGCCCATAGAGTTAAAGGTGTTGGCCGTTAGCTGTAAAAATCCATAGATTAGCCGCACCGTTATATAAGCTTATAGTCCGAAAATTACGGTAGTCGTAAGTTCAGAGCAATTAATCAACTAGCCATCACAAGTTTATGGTTATGATGATGATTCCAGGGCTGAGAACAAACGTTATGAGTAACATCAGAGGACGTTGGATTATAAAACTGTAATAATGAGACTTTAAAGAGGACCTATGCAAAATGCAGTTTTTGATGTCTTTTATACATAAAGATGTGTCCCCGGTGTGTCGGGGAACTCACGCAGCGTCAGAAAATAAAACCCTCTCTCTTTTCCTCCGTACCCAAATCTCTAAAAACGGGGCTACAACGGAGCTGATCCAGATTTGCGTCCGATATGACGTAATATGGGAAATGTGGACCCACGGCCCTATCAGAAACTTTGCTATCAGAAACAATCAAATTTCTTTTTTTTAAAGCTTTATACCCCGAATCAGCACTTTTTAAACAGGAAGTGAAATAGAGGGATATGAGGCATGGCTAGAATGGGTGATCTGTTTGGTATTTTGAGCAAAACACTTCATAGACATNGCAGGAAATAAAAAGGAAACTCACCTTGTGGTATAACCGGCAAGAGAGAAAGCTTTTGAGCTCCATACTGTTTCAGAGATAATCCTTGATAATCCATGATATGGCTTTTCCTCACGGCAGTATTTAGTTTAGACAGTAGCTGCCGGGTCCCGCATGAGCTCAGCCCCCTCCTTTTTATTTTTTTAAAGCTTTATACCCCAAATCAGCACTTTTGAAACAGGAAGTGAAATAGAGGGATATGAGGCATGGCTAGAATGGGTGATCTGTTTGGTATTTTGAGCAAAACACTTCATAGACATGTTTTTTATATATTTGTATATATCTGAGACCTACTGCATGCTATTGACTAAAAATAGCATGATAGGTGCACTTTAAATTTGTATATTTGAAAAAAAACATGTCGAGTCATAAAGAGTGAGTTGAAATAGACCTCTGAAGCTCACCCCTCGTTTCTCCTTCACGCTACAGTAGATGATCAAAATTACATCAGTGACTACGAGCGTAACACAACAACATGAACTATCACCAGTCATGTTGCATTGTGGGTAATGTAGGAGCCAGGTTCAGACCAAGAAGAGGTATGCGTGGTATAAGAATATTTAAACGATTTCTCTGGTGCTTCTGCATCGTTTTTTCAATAAGACTGCAATGCTGAATATGTGAAGAATGATTTAAATGAATACAGTCAGCAGGCTACTCTCTTATTGCAGCTGTGCTTTTGTTTTAGTGAAGGGTCAGCTCACCTGTACTATAGGGACATGTAGCCACACAGGTGATTTCAGCTTTGTGTGCAAGTTGTGAGACACACACCTGCATCATCACACACCCTGAAGGTGAATGGAATTTGTTCAACTGAAAACACTAAAGAGATCTCATCAGCACCTCTTCTGTCCAAAAACAATGTCCTCAGTTAATTGGGGTAATCTGCATGCCTCACGAAGAAC
This sequence comes from Notothenia coriiceps, assembly GCF_000735185.1. NCBI lineage: Eukaryota > Metazoa > Chordata > Actinopteri > Perciformes > Nototheniidae > Notothenia > Notothenia coriiceps. The sequence continues at coordinate 26,038 of NW_011354845.1, forward strand.
AGTTTTTATCACGATTGTTTCTTTGGTACAAAATAGTTTCAATTTCACAGCTTGTGTTTTCATCCAGCACTTATCATCTTTGGCTCTACAAATTTCCAGACCATCATCCAGTGCTTATCCAGAGCAACATAACAGTGAGTCAGCAAGAGTTTAATATCCGAAACAAAGGGTCTTTATTCAGCAATTGAGGCTATTATGAGCTGTGAATATACAATTCTGCTATATTTCCATGTGCTGAAGTCAACTATGATGCATGACTACAATGTTGCTGTCTTGAAAAATCGTAGTTTAGGTCTGTTGTGTTTTTTTTTTTTTTTTAATCCTGCCCTTTCCGCTGTTATTTCATGGTCCAGCAGACGTTTCATTCACCGTCCTGTTGGACAGTTGTTAGCCTCACTTCCCCAGTTGTTCCAGCTTTTCCTGCCAGGGATGATACGGCATTGATTTGGTTGTCAGCGAATCAGGGGAGTGAAATGAATGCTCAAAGGAAATCTGACATGTGTTTATCTGCAATCCAAGGAAAAAGGGGGGTTTCTGGATGTTTCAAAAGGCTTTGATATTGGCTTCTTTAGTTGGTAACAGCTCGTATTGTGTAGCTCGAAGAAAACTGATGCTGGAATTTATGTGTTTCAGTGTTGCCAGGAGTTGATCATTTGTTTTAACTTGTTATATAACATCAACATATTTGTTTTTTTAGACGTCTATCAAAGGTTGTGTTGACGGGATTAAGAACACATGAGTAAGACTTCACACACCTTCAAATATAAACTCAGCAGGTTAACACTAACAGGTACTTTATGGTGTACACACACACACACACACACACACACACACACACACACACACACACACACACACACACACACACACACACACACACACTACACACACACACACACACACACACACACACACACACACACACCGACAGGGAACATCGCTACCCTACCTCAGGATGTAAGGAAATGAGGCTTTCTTCCTTCCCTGACCCCGAGCAGGCTGGGGCTGAAGCTTGGCCTTTTCATAGCCTTTCTCCCCCTGCCATGCATGCTGGGAATTTATAGTCCAATAATAAGCCTCTCAGAAAGTGGCTGTTCATCACGGGATGACAGAAAAACAGTGTTGAGAGAATTATACTTTGACTTTTTGACTCCAATTTGTTTGTCCGCTGAGAAGGGATTTGTGAGCTTGCTATGCTATTGTCTCAGATTTATGTCTTTTAGAAAACCCCTCCATTTAAGCTCCTCCAGAGGAATGCTGTCTGGTGATGATATAGGATGATAACCAGGCAGCAGTGCATTTTAGTTTGCTTTGCTTTCTGCAGTACTCCAGCTCGCTCGTGCTCTGAGGAATTCTTCCACCATTCGACGACTCCGGCGGCTAAATCTGCCGCAGCGAGCCCCGTCGCCTCGGGGAAACATCCACCTGTGAGCGAGCCGGAGGAAGCGGCTGTGAGGAAGGGAGCCGCTGGTGTCCCGTTGGCCGCAGATGCAGAGAAACAGGTCGGCCAAACGCTGACCTCTCCCAACACCACGAATCCCCCGCACTTCCTTCCTGTGCCCGCTGCCGTGGCAACAACCGATACAAGCCGGCGGAAGGGACGGGCGCTGAGCGAAAGTGGCGACCCAAAAGAAGGAAGCACTTTGCCAGAGAGCGGTCTTCCTGCAACGTGAGCCCCGTCCAGCAACTACACTACATTTCAATCATTTCCACTGAGTTGAACTTAAACTACAATATGCTACTTTAGAATCAAAGGATCTAGTATTCAAATGACTGTTTTGAATACTCAATCTCAGCATGCAACCTCGACTGCACTGCTCCTATCTGGATGACTACCGAAAGATTGCATGACTTTCTTTCAAATGAATACAAACTTGTATTATTTTCTCAAAAGCAACTGTTATTGTACAGAGAATGCATGAAACTGTGAGCAATTTGGATTTTATTCTAATTGCATTGCTTATTAAGGAATTTGGAGAAAGAGAAACATTTAAGAATGTTATTTTTCATGAATCTTTCTGGAGTCCCAAAAAGGAGTTAGAAATGGACTCAATTTGATCCAAAAATGATTTGGCCGTTCCTGAATGCTTAAATGTATTTCAATCAATTCCATAAATATCCCTCAAATACCATCTTTAAAGCAAACCCCACTTTATCACAGGCTTTCATCTTCCTCCAAAACATATGGCGAGTGATCATTTTACTGCAACAAACCAAATGGCAGATAGCCATCTTAGAAATAAAAAAAGTATCTGGCCCTGATTTAGCGAAGCTTCTATTATTTTATTCTCCTTGTTCTCTTGTGGCGAGAAACCACAGGCCACGCTTACTCTCACACCCCTCCAACATCACAGAGGCAGCTACATAAAGAAAGCATGTGTGAAGACCTTTAGCGGTCGCAGCCCAACATAGCGGTGGTAGTCACAGACAGAGGATGTGCGCTGTCTGATAGAGGTTGCATGTGCTTTTTGTTTTTAAGAGCTAAGTGTCAGCTGCATCAGAGATCATTGCCATATGCATCTGTCTTATGCTAGCAGTGTTTTGGTATGCAGTGATGCAGTAAACGTGTCTGCTGCTCTGGCTGTGTTATGGTTAAGACTGCCCCCTTGTGCCTGGTTTAAGGATCAGAGTTAAACCTGACACACCTCAGTGCTTGGTTACAAAACCAGAAGGGGCACTTGTTTGAAACATTTCTGAACAATTCTGTATGAAATCTGTCATAACTAACTCATTGTCAGTGTGATCACAGGAATGTAACTCAATAGCGATTAAATATCCCATCACTGTGTCTGATATCCACATGAGTGAATGCTGATTGTCTCTTTTGAGTGTACTTGTATTCATTTGTGATTGTGTTCTCTGCCTTCTGTAGATTCAGCCGCACACACAGTGTGTCAGATGACCCACAGTAAGTTGTCCATTTAGCACTCAGACACTCGGCTGTCTGGCCCAGCCCTGCTACGCACTGCAAAGCAAAGCCCGCTCAATAATCATTCTGTCGCCTATCGAGTGTTACAATTTCCTTTACGCAAGTGGAAAAAATCTACCAAACGTTAGAGAAATGTTAAGAAGTTTCTCAAAGCCAGTGAATGTTTTTCTGGTGGGGTGGTTTTAGTATCATTAAAGGTGACATTTGTGCACATTCTTTATATTTTTATATTCAACCATCTTTTAATTGCAGAAATTACGAGATTGTAGTGCATTGCCACAGAAGTAGGACTGCTCGATTACGGCAAAAATCCTAATCACGATTATTTTAGTCAATAATTGATATCACGATTATTAAAAACGATTATCCATTTACTTTGAAAACATTCATTTATTGAAAAAACAAATATGAATAGTATGTTTTTATCAGTTGATTACCCTGAACTTTAAGTATAATTCAACTGAAAACACAATAAAAAAAAAATAATAATAATTAAAAAATTAATTAAAAAAATTAAAAATAATAATCTTTCATTTTGATTATGTTGTTTTCGTAATCGTTGCAAGCCAACATCGTAATCAAGATTAAAATTCGATTAATTCCACAGCCCTACACAGAAGTGTGTCTTGCCAGGGCAGGAAATCCTCTTAAAATGGCCCTCATGTGATACTTCAATTCTCTACTGAATGTCATTAACAAGTGCTTTCGTTTATCTTAGCAGCTCAGCCAATAAGAGGCTAAAGTATGTGATCAATGTATCTATACAACCCCACTGAAGAGGGAAATACCTAGACTGAAATATCTCTAGGCAAAGACTGTAATGTATACATGGAGGTGAAAATGGCAGTAAGTGCAGTCAGCCAGGGCTTATGTATCATAACATTTGTTAGGAGATGATCTGATTTGACTCGGGATAACTTTTTTTCTAATTGTCTTTACACGGAAGACAAAAGTCCTCAAATTAAGCAGATTTGTCCTAATTGTATAAGTCAAATAATAAGTTAAAAGACCATTACCGTGTCAAACAATGTCCATTTACCATAAACTTGATCTGAAACATCAAGAAATGTAGTTTTTACTAAATGTAGTCACATGTCTTTCCTGCTGGCAACAACCATTTCCTCGCGGATGTATTCAAAGTGCCTGCTGTGGTGTGTGTAGAGAGGACTTACTAAACTGTGCTGCTCCGACATCATTAGTGCTTCTGCCAGCTGCATGTAACGCAATCATTTCAACCGCCCTCCTGACACCCTCTCCCTTACAGGATGAATTATCATGTGATCTCATTTGCTAATGTAAAAAGTGCAGCTTTTCATGTAGCAGAAGTGGTTCATAGCATGGTGACAACACAATTGTTTGTTTAAAAGTTTTTGATTGACGTCCCATTGAGCAAAACTTTAAAAAAACAAGTAACATGTCAGTCGTCTATTTGATTGAAAACCCTTCTGCTCACAAGTTGGTCCATCACAATCAAAAAAGGCTGCACTTTACTGTCTTCTCTGTAACCTAGAAATGAATGCTCTAACATTACTGACTGCACAAATCTATAAAATCAGTGTGAACTGTCTGTGACGCTTCTTTGAATGTATGAAGACTGTATGGTTGTTGCATCTCATACACTCACATCAGAATGCTACTTACAAACTACCTGCAGCTGATATGTTCTTTAAGATCTCACTAAATGATCTAATCTAATGTATTGAATGTCCTGTGGAACAAATGTTTGAGCGTGAAATGAAACGACGTGGGAATATTCAAAGGAACAAACTAAAGGAAAATTACTAGAATTGTGAATGTTGTATTATTTCTAAAATATTAATTATGCCTTTAGGGTGAGCATGAGGACAGTTTTTCTTTAAATGCTTCTTAAAAAGACACATCTTGTTTTGTTATCTGTACAGAGCCATTGGTTCTTTTATGTATAATGATGAAAATGGTTACACATATGTATGGTGGATCATGATTCAATACTGCTACAACATAACCAATTGTTTGCCATTGCTTAGTCTTAGAAAAGGTGAAGGCAACATAGAAGTCCCGCCCGTCTACTTCCGACCCATGGGACCTTATTTCGGAAAAATTATGTATTGAAGTCAATGGAGAGAGAAAACGTATCTTTCCATCCCGTTCGAATTGTGCCACAAATTACACATATGATGTTTGTCAATCTTAAAAAATAATTTCCATGTCAAAAAAGTCACAGTTTGTCGTAAAACTGTTGAAATATAAGACTATGGATAATACACGACTAGAAAGACTACAAATCCCAGAATCCCGTTCCCGCATGCTGGCTCTTACGGAGCCGACTAACTCCCCTTGTGTTTATGTACAGCTCTCAACATGCCCAGACTTGGAGTGATTTTCACCTCTTTTAATACTTATCGCCTCATTCTGAAAGAAAGAAGTGAAATGTGCCAACGTGACGGCCGTCTTGGTGTGCGGTGCGAGATGGGAGATGTAGTTCATTGAGCGGTTTCACACAAAAGAAAGTGTTACTTCACAGTTTTACAACACATTTTTATTTTTTTGACTTGCCAAATTATCTTTCAAATTGACAAACATCATATGTGTAATTCATGGCACAATTCAAACGGGATCGAAAGATAATCTTTCTCTCTCCATTGACTTCAATGTATACTTTTTCTGAAAAAAGGGTCCCATGGAGGTCCACCGGAAAGGGAGGGACTTCGCCTCTCTATAGCACAATGCACTTAAGGACATTTAGAGAGCTACTAGCAGACTATCTACAGTAAATACAAAAAAAACGATTGCACTCTGGTCAACGCATGATTTTTAAAATCCCTGTTCTCTGTCTGTCTCCCCCTCCTCTCCTCAGGAGTGTGAGTATGATTGACATGCGAGATGAGGAGGAGGCCATGTTGCAGCCCCACAGTCAGGTGCGTCATGAACTGATGCTCAACCAGTACAACGAGATGAAGGAAGAAGACGACCACTGGCAGGATGTGAGTGGCTCAGATTTTTCTTTCTGCATTAGGACTACAATTGTCTTAAATGCACAGTTTGATTTTATTGCACCCTTTGTGTCAGTAGTTTATCAGATAGATAGATGGATAGACAGATAGATAGAAAGATAGATAGATAGTTAGACAGACAGACAGACAGACAGATAGACAGACAGATAGATATATGAATGGATGGATATATATAGTTGGATAGATAGATAGACAGAAAGATAGACAGACAGACAGATAGATAGTTAGATACACAGATAGACAGATAGATAGATGGATGGATGGATAGATAGATAGATAGATAGATAGATGGATGGATAGATAGACAAATAGATAGATAGTTAGATAGACAGACAGACAGATAGACAGACAGATAGACAGACAGATAGACAGACAGACAGACAAGACAGATAGTTGGTTTTACTGCCTGCAGGCCAAAAGCATGAACTTGTTTTGCTGTGCCCCAGTTAAGCAACTTTAATCAGTTTTCTAGGTCCACAGCAGTGCTTCAGGTCTCTGCTGAGCCCTCTTGCCTTGCTTCACTTGGAACTGAAACACTTCTGATCTGTTTGTGTGTCAGGACCTGGCTCGGTGGAAAAATCGGAGGAGGAGTATCTCCCAGGACCTGATCAAGAAGGAGGAGGAACGGAAGATGATGGAGCAGTTGATGTCAGGAGAAATCTGTACCTCCCATAGAAGGAAAAGCATCAAGACATACAGAGAGATAGTGCAGGACAAGTACGTGGCATACACATGAAAAGGACAATTCATCTGTGTTCAGCTCAAACAACAAAGCTGTATGTACATAACAAAGTAGTGTAATGGAAAACTGGGTCTTTCTCAAAGATCATTTAATCTACTTTTTTTAATTACTATAAGTGGGCACAAAGGTGACAGTGTCTCCTCCTGGGGTTCAATTAAGGAGAACAAATGAAATAGATGGTATGATGGTGTAAATATAGTTTGAGTTGAATTAGTTGAAATGTCAACTGGAAACAGAGCAAAAGCTTTTCTGCATTAAAATCCACAAACTATATTCACTTTCATTTCCGAGAATGGGGACGTATTACTTTTACGAATACATCAGCGCGCACATTGTGCATATGATACTACTTAAACTCCCTTCCTATCCAACAGGGAGCGTCGTGAGCTTGAGCTGCGGGAAGCGTACAGGAGAGCCAGAACTCCAGAGGAGGCGTCGGCCATCCTCCAACATTACGCCCAGCGCTTCTCCATCAGTGAATCGGTCATGGAGCGCCTACAGTTGCCAAATATCCTGGACCGCAGTATATCTGCTGATCCCTCTTTACCCATCTCATCCTTCCCTATCTCCCTCTCCCCGATGACCCCTGACCCCTTTGACGTTGACCCCCACGGGCCCCTGAGGTATCTTCGACAGCAGTCGGCCCCGGCTCCTAAGTTCACGTCTACACTGGAGGCGCGGGTGGAGGAGTTTCCCAAGGAGCCCTCTCACCAGCGGCCTCAGATCCGCTCCCGCTCGTCTGAGCCGCCGTCCAACAGAACCCTGTCGCCCAAACCGGTGCCTTTGCTGACGCCCAAGCCTTACTTCCAGCCCCGACCCTCAGCGGGGGAACCATGGCCCAGCAAGGTGAGACCGACTCAGAATAAATCATGATTACCTCAATAGATGTAAATATGCTTTCAAGCATCCTCAAAATGTGGGTTGTTGCTTTTTCAAGTGTTTGGTGGTCGACCCACTACTCCTGCCGTGTAAAGTACTTATTTACTTAAATATTGTTCTTATTCATTAATATGTCTCTTCATACAAACATGCAATGATTTAATTATGATTAGTTTAACCCTTGTGTTGTGTTCGAAAGCTGTTACCGTTCATGGTGTTCGCGGACCAGGTTGCAAAAAATGATTGTTACAGTGGATGAAGGGGGTCGCGGAGGGGTGTCTAAAGTCAAAGGTGAATCTTGATTGGGCCAAATTTGACCCCGAGTCACCCAAAACAATTCTGCTGGGTCTCCCCAGACGCGAACACCGAATTATACACATTTTAGAGACCTTCAGACTTGGCTAAAATTGTCAAAATCAGTTTTGTAGTGTTTATATAGCTGCTGTGGAGGATATCATGAAGCCTTGTTCCGATACAAAAAACTAGAGCGTAGTTATTATATCATTTTAACTTGAGACGGGTCACGGGAGACCCGAACACAACATAAGGGTTAAAACAAAAACGAGTGATACCATGATAGCAGAAATGTAGTAAATGATACCAATGAGATTCCAAAATGCTCCAAACCACAGTACAAAATTAAGAAAACAATAAAAGCCATGTACCTTAACATATACTAATGTATTATTCTGTACATACAGTTTTTTGTTGAGAAGTTTATGATGTCATAATTCCCTATCCAATATCCATTTTAAATTGTTCTGAAAAACATCTCTTTTAACCAGCTATATTTATTGAAGTTTCTTAAAGCATTCATCAAAAGGAACATCCGGACACAGATAGAGTTTATTTGATCACAAATATATTTACTATAATAACCAGGACAACCTTAGTCTCAAGCCCTGACTGTACTACCGGGTCAAAAGTAAGAACTATAACATTTCAGAATTTTGGAATCGACTTTGTACTAGGGCTGTGCAATTAATCGTATTTTAATCTCGATTTTGGCTTGCAACGATTACGAAAACAACGTAATCGAAATACAACGATTATAATTTTTATTTAAAAAATAAAAATAAAATGTAATTTATTTTTTAAATTTTTTTATTGGTCTTTCGGTTGAATTATACTTAAATTTCAAGGTAATCAACTGTTAAAAACATACTGTTCAAATTTTATTTTTTTTCAATAAATGGATGTTTTCAAAGTAAAGGGATAATCGTTTTTAATAATCGTGATATCAAATATTGACCAAAATAATCGTGATTATGATTTTTGCCATAATCGCACAGCCCTACTTTGTACCAAGGTATTGGTTCTTGTGACATCCCTAACCACAGCAGTGCTCCAGTGGGTATGTTTGAGGTCCTGACCACTTTACATGGAGTAACTTCACACTCCTCACAGGCTGGAGGGCAAATCCCCCCCCTCTTGGCAGACACACTGAATGCCACCGGACGGCCATGGTGATGAGCCGGCTGGTTTCTAGGAAAACACAAGACTTCCCCTCAGAGAAGAAGCATGTAATGTTTCAATTTAGCTCAAAGTGCTCTCGACAGGATCCATTTCCTTTTCTTCTGCAAATATTTCCTAATGGGAATATTGAAAATGAGATCTTGTGTTTTGGCGTGGCGGGGAGGGAGGGGCAGATTATTACCAGACTACATGGAGCACAGCGCTTTTCTGGAATGTCCTGTCAGGAGTCTGAGCGGAGCCCAGCTTCAATGGAGCCCTCTGTTTCCTATTGACTTAAGAAGTTGACAAGTAGGGCCCTCTCAATGTGAAGTGGGCTCCCAGCGGACAAAGAGGGCCCACACAGGCTGCTCGGAGAGGGATGAGAAGGTGGAAGCGGAGGGGGGGGGGGGACTGAGAGCCTGCATTCACCCAACTGCACCACTGTGTCTTAAGTTACCGCTCACTAGGAGCTCCCCGCACATACATTACTGCCTCTTTGTCTCTGAGGCAGCACGGTGTTGTGAGCTGGATGAATAGCTAATAACGGACAGAGATGAAAGCCTGATAATGAACACAAATGAGGGCACTGGGTTTATTTTAATTTCTTTGTTTGCCATCAATTCATCTAGTTTACCTTTGAACGTAGTGTGAGCTAGAGCAGCCTGGTTGTAGCGGTCAATGTTTCCTACAGATGTTTCATATCTAGAAACTAAATGTTCCTACGTTTTATTGCAAGTAAGGACCGGAAAATACCTACATTTAGACCTTTTTATATCTTATACAGATCAAAATGTGATCATATGAACTTATTTTGTATTACAAAGTGTTCCAAAATATCTTCAAATGAAACTAAATTGCAACAATATCCATTTGACCAGAATATTTAACGACTCATTCCCACATCTTGGACTGGACATTTATTAGAATAAGTGAGCAAATACAAAATGTTTCACAGGACTGGTGTATGTGAAATAACACCTATTTGAAATGTATTATTAAATATATTTTTGTGAATAGAGTTCAAGTCCAGGTCAAGGTACTGTCTGGACATTTCTTAGATCACCTTTTATGATTTGAGCATATCAGTGAACTCTGCAGTGCAGTTATAAAAATATTAAAACCTGTTCTCTGTTATTTAGGCTGATGCTTTGCTCCGGGTTAACGGCGACGTAGGAAGTGGTGACGTTTTCACCACTCCTGAGAGGCAAGGACGGGAATCCCCTCCTCAGTTCCAGGCGTCTCCTTCCATCATGAGCAGCAGCACTGTAGACGTTCCCTCGTCAGCAGCCTCACAGACACACACCTCGACCAGAGGAGGAAGCCCAGTGGCCACGAAAGCCAGGGAGGAACAAAGTGGCACAGAACCGGCTTCTAAGGATGCACAAGAACAGAAAGTCATTGAAAATTTGACGCAACCAAGCCGGCCCACATCACTCCCATCGGTCAGGATTTTTTTTATAGATGATTACACAAATCTGAAAATAATTATGAACCCATTATGATCAGTGGGCTATAAAGACCCTATAATGAACCTGCTACTCTCCTGGCTGTCAGAAATCGTACTGCACTCATTCCCTTTTGCTTCTTACAGAAATCATTTGAAACATTTGACTTATTTAAACACAGTCTTCCAACACTAGCCCTGGTATCTGCTGATAAGCCTCTTGATCTCAGGCTAGTTTGTGATACTCTCTACTTGAACTCGGGATGGATATATAATTCATCTTTGAAATCCTCTGTGCCCCTTAACAGGAGCTGCAGAAGCCAGAAGAAAGCTTTGAGAAGACAGGAAGTCAGGCTGCTGCAGAGGAGAAGTCAAATGCTGCAGCTCAACAAGCGCCTCCTGCAGGTCTGAACAGCATGTTGCTACACTGACCCCTTGTGGTTTCTCCAGTGTCTGCTTTTTCTGTTTTTTTTTTATGATAACATCAGTGATAAAATATGTGTTTTCAGAAGCCAAACAAGAACAACAAACTGAACCATCTGGCCAAAACGTCTCCAACCTCGCCCCGTCAGGAGTCAGCACAAAGCATAGTCAGCCAATCATTTTACAGGTGAGGCTGCTAACCAAAATAATACAAACGACCAATTAACCAGCCATTCAACGTATAATCTTTGACTCTCCCTGCAGACAATTGTGCCAAGTTCCCTGGAGGCGTCACAGAGAAGGGGAAACGTACCGAGCCTAGCCGCACCTGAGTCATTTGAATATCACCCGCCGAGGGAAACTGCAGGAGGTCAGTGAACACTTCTCATTCCAACAGAGCCAGCAGCTTCTTTTCCCATGCATCTCCTGAGTTTGATTAGCATATCCTCCTTGCTGGCTTATTTCCTCTTTTGCTTTAGAGCATATGCTGGCGCATTTCCACGACAGCGCGGTTTAAGCGTGCCGTGCCCGGCCCGTTTTTGGTTGCGTTTCCACTAGGCGTAGTTCCGGCTAGTGGGTACTTTTTCACAGTTGTTCTGGCTCTCCAAAATCGAGGTTTTTTCCGGGCCAACAACCGGGCTGAGTATGCTAAACTAGTGAGAGAATCGCTGGCAACTACAACAAAATGAACATATTTTACCGTGATTTAATTGTAATAAACGTTTCAAATACCGGTTAGTAAAAACCATGAATTAATGCTTTGACAAGTCTGCAGACAAGTCTGCAGGCGAAAAACTTTTGAGAATGCTTTTTGCCTGAATGGAGAGACGGCTAAGGCCTAACGGTTGTT
>NW_011354845.1:37787-38147 GCF_000735185.1 Notothenia coriiceps
TAATACATGTTTCAAAATGATGCCGAAGTAACAACATACTGACACCGGTTAGTAAAAACCATGAAGTAATGCTTTGACAAGTCTGCAGACGAAAACCCTTTTAAAATGTGTGTTTTCTGAATGGAGATCGGCTAAGCTAACGTTGTATATGCTCCGACCGTCCACACTAACGGCCTACAGACATAAATAAACCAGCGACTGTATTCGCCATGACACAGACAGTCTGTGGTTTGTACTTGTTTAACTTTTGTCTAGTTTCTGAACAGATATGAGGAGCTGTGAGGGCTAACAGCTAACGGCTGATGTTTTGGTTTTCTGGTTCAACGTCAGTGACGGCAGGCTGAGATCCTCACCGCTGAT
>NW_011354845.1:38170-38403 GCF_000735185.1 Notothenia coriiceps
ATTACCGATTACAGGGACATTCTCCCTGGAGTAACTGAGGGCTAAGGGCTAAGTGCCGTGGTTCCCTATAGATGACGTCACGGCTCCGCCTACACTGCGTTACTATAGTTACTACCCCAGTTCCTAAACCGTAATGGAAACGCAGCATAAAGTGAGCCTGTTCTACCAAGGCCTAACTATACCGTACTAAGCCGTGCGAGGCCCTGCAGTGGAAATGCGCCAAGACTCTTTCT
>NW_011354845.1:38443-46536 GCF_000735185.1 Notothenia coriiceps
TGACTGAATTGAATCACATGTTTTACTTAAATATGTGGTGTTTTGGGGCCATAACATTAAATTACAAAGGATTGTACGGTTATGAATGCATAATAAGTTGATGTAGTTAAAACAATATTGGATGATAGTAATTTTTTGTGTGTGGTTTAGACTGAGATAAATCATGGGTCAGAATTGACCTGCGAACACCATGAACGGTAACAGCTTTCGAACACAACACAAGGGTTAATACAGTAGTGTAGTTTAACTGAGTAAATGTACACAGAGTGAAAGCTATTTCTGAAAACATTATATACATCTGAAGGTGAGATTAATAGAAAACCAACAAAGTATCTTATTGAAAAGGTATTCTAAGTATTAACATCAAGTAAACCAAGGAATATATACCAGGGTTTCCAACACATAGACTATACTTGGGCGTATATTAACGGCCGCCCAAGTATATTTCGCGACCCATTTAGTTTTTTTGTTTTTTTTTCGTCCGCGACCATGACGCCATCTGCGATCGATTAACTAGTGGACAATGATCCTTCGCTCTACGCCTCCTGTACCCAGTCCCGGACTGGCCTGTTAAGTGGTCTGCCTCACACAGGGTGACTGGCTGTCTACATGATGTGTTCAGCCGACATGGCCACTGTCATACAGATCATAAATCGTGTTTAGTCTCTTTATTTTCCCCTCAAAATGCACCAGATTGATTCATTTAACTCCAACACTTAAAAAAAAATCTTACCGGGGGAGCATGCCCCCGGACCCCCCTAGAGAATTTGAGGTCCACCCCCACTTAAAATCACATTGATAGGTTCCTAAATACATTTACCATTTAAAAAAATAAATAAATAGTAACCCATGTCCATATGTTTATTTATGGGTAGTAGATTTAAACTATAGGGCTATCACTATGGGCCCAAGCGATCAACCTAAAGGTTAATGTTAATGTTGTTGCACGTCACATCAACCCCCCAAGTATATTTCAAATCTGTGGGGAACACTGTATACTATAAAAGAAGACTCCCTGCCACTTAGTTCTTCATAAAAATGTGAGATCAGGCGTTAGTTTTAAGTGCAGTTTTATGGACACTGTCATATTGCAAAGCTCGTCCGCATATCCCAGGGCACACAGAGCTGTTGGTGTAGCATGCCAGATGAGGATGCTGTAGAAAACGGCCGAGACTGCTTCTGTTTTCATTTGAGCTCACCTCTCTCTTTCTCTGTCTTCTCTCTCCTTTAGTAGGAATCCTTTGGCTAGCATTGGAGTAGTGCTGTTGTGGTAGACAAACTATTTCTGTCTCCTCCCTTCCCTTCTTCTTTTCCTGTGGTGGATGTGTGTGCACATTGGTGACGATCTGTGTGTTTATCCGTGTGTGTGTGCCATATCTATCTGATGGTCTCTCCTTGGCTTCGTGCTTGGGTGAGTGTGTTTGGTTGTGTGTGAATGGTGGTTGGTTGTGATTGTGTGCATGAATACGTGTGTGGTGTGTGTATTTTTGCATGTGTGTGTTGGGGTCTATCAGGTGTCAGGGCCGGGGTTGCCCCAGGTCAGGCGGGGGGACCGCTGGTCTTGGGACCCGGATGAGGAGCGAAAGCGTCAGGAAAGGTGGCAGCAAGAGCAGGAGCGCATGCTGCAGGTACACACAGGAGCTGAGAGCACAGCATGGAGCATGAGTCCGAAGGTTAGGGGGTGCCATGGAGCATAGAGCGTAAAACAAGGCACTGTGAGGGATAAGTGCAAAGCAGACTTTTAGTTATGAATATCCAATGTGTTTTAGCAACTGAGTGAACAAACTATTTCTAAAACTCTCAGCCTATAGGAAAAAAGATCATCACAAATAGAGTTGTTTTGAATTCACAGCATCAATAGCTTTATCAGTCAATATGTGAATAAATGTAGGAATATTTTGATAATTTGCTTTGTAGCATCCAGCAGCTGCTCCTTACATTAGGCTCTGACATGTTGCTAACTCATAAAAGGATAATGTTTTGACAAAATATTTAATGTATCTCTGTTAAATAAAATATACGGCAGCAAATAGTTTTCTGGTATAGATTATAATAGAAACTCCAGTATATTAACTGGCTTCTAATTCACAATGCATCGTCTCAATGGACACACCACTCACTCTTTGGGTTAAGGATGCTCTAGGTTAAGGATGTTTTTTTGCATATTGTTTTTAGCATGCAAGGCAGATTTGATGCATGAGTCAATGCATAAGCCAGTCATAATCGCCCATTAAGTATTGATTGGGTAATTAATGGATGTTGACAACTGTTGCTAAAACAGTTACACAGTTACTACTAAAACGTTTTCAATGTATAGCCCTGTTTTAAGCCTGTATTTGGCCACTTACTGGGACACTTTACTGCATTCTTTACATCATGCAGTGGCACTTGAAGCTGCTGTGTGGCAGCCAGCTCATCTCAGAATCAGATGGATAAATCACATGTCATTGCTACTTGCAAAGCTTGCCTTCATGTTTGTTTTTATATTAAGCATACCCTTCTGTCGAGGCACACCCCAACCATTGCAATGCACACATTGACCACTAGAGGGCAGTTTTGTGCAGCGGAGGAACCTCTGCTCACTGTCTCCATCTCATGCACACACACACACACACACACACACACACACACACACACACACACACACACACACACACACACACACACACACACACACACACACACACACATATAATGACTCTGTCCAAGGTTGCTGCTGTTGCTGCTGCCCAAATCACCCTCTCTCTCCTCAGCCAATCAGAGCTGCATCTCAGGTCCACAGAGTTTAAACATTTAAAGGATTCATTAGAATCTATGATGCACTGTACTCATCTGCAGTATCATCTTTGTAATTAAATAACCGAGTACAGATTTCTCGTTTGTCTGTTTGACTGTTTGAGATGAGATGGATGAATGTGGTGCATTGATGAGCTTGTTCCCCCCCCCCCCCGGTTGATTCTGTGTCGTCTCTGTGCATCGATCTTTATCTGTCATCTGTCTAGCTTGATTTGCTTTTTCTCAAAATCTTTAATATTGAAATGTTTGCCTCCTACACAAGTCTAAAAAGAGTACTTTGTGGTTAATCTTTAATGTCAGTGATTGTTATATTAATGTACATGAAGGAACAACTTTAATCATATTGAAGCTTTTGAGACAAATTGTGTAGGAACCTCTGCATGCTCTACTTTTCCTCCGCAGTGCCTGCTTCTGGTCTTTTGTGTTTGCTTTGTATTCCTGACACACAGATATCAGATCTAAGCAAGTGATTAGCTATAACAGAGGAGAAGCTAACCAATGCATTCATATATGTCTCTAAGACAAGGCTTATATCCAAAGTATATTCTGAGGGGATCTTAAATGAACATGTTATATAGTCTAGTCCCTTCTTGGTTTAAAGTAAACAGAATGCACTAGGAGAGAAAATTATTCGAACCCTTTTGATTCCAGATATTTCAGCTCATGAAACATATTTTTCTGCCAAAATATCCTCCTGCGGACAGTTCAGTCTTTGTTGAGGCTGTGTGCAGTATATATGTAATGTGTCTGTTGCCATGGTAACAGGAAAAGTACCGGCGTGAGCAGGAGAAGCTGAAGGAGGAGTGGGAGAAAGCCCAGAGGGAGGTGGCAGAGGAGGGGAGGAAGTACCACGAGGAGGTGTGTGTGTGTGTGTGTGTGTGTGTGTGTGTGTGTGTGTGTGTGTGTGTGTGTGTGTGTGTGTGTGTGTGTGTGGATGCTTGATGGCAAGATGTGTGTGAAATGTTTATATTTTGGTGTGTTTTTATTTGAAGGAAAAGTATTTGCTGTCTCAAAAATGTATCCAATAATAGTATGGATGTTTATCTGATAACTCTTCCACCTTTCCCATACTGTTATCTATGAGTAATATATGTTATATTATATGTTGTTTTTAAAATGTCTAGTACAATGCTACACACCATTTGTTTTGTATGACAAATATGGCCAACATTTTCCTGTGCAATTACCCATCATGCATCATAAATGAATGATGGGTAAATGCACATGATATCTGTATTTTGTGTAGTTTTTATCTCGTTTCATTTTCATTTATCACTCAATCTCTTACTTTTGCTTTTGACTCTCAAGCTGCTGAAACAAGTATATATTCCAAGTGTGGGATCAATAAAGTTCTTATCTTATCACACAGGAGCGTAGGATACTGGAGGAGACGGTGGCGCCTCTGACTCCCCGCTCCTCCGCCCTGACCTCTCCAACCCGAGGGGAGGTCTCCTCCAGCTCCGAGCCTCAGGACACCATCGTGCGCTCGCTGGCCGACTGGGAGCGCAAACAGGAACTGCTGGAGAGCCAGTTGGTGAATGGCTGATGAATGATGAGGGATAGTTTGGTAGAAGCATGCATTCATTCAGTGTAGAGTCAGGAGGCGGACAATAAGTTAGAATAACTTGAGTCGACAGTGTTGTATTTTTTTTGTATTGGTTTTTAACTGACCCTGTTTGTGATTGGACAACACAGAGGGGGAGCACAGAAAGTGTTGAATGGAAACGGAGGGAAAACGACAGAACCAGTGACATCAGCACTGCTGACGACAGCATGAAAACAGCCAGGAGGTGAGCGACCTGTCCGCAAGTGGTAAATGTTGAATTATAGACATATAAGCTGACTAATTAGCAACTAAAGACGAGGCCGCTGTGTCACCAGGTTAATTTCAATCATGTAAGAAACACGTGCGCACAGTATGTCCAATTAACATTTCATGTGATCAGTGGCTTTTACTGTTTAGTGAAACTGGGGAACACCTATCTGTTTTCAATACATCAGCAGCACTTTGTATTCATTTGATTGTTGTGTTTATGCAACTTTTTGTCAACCCTGCTTTCTTGTCAGGGTTCCATCAAGGGTGCTTCAAATATTCAAATCCCAGTGGGATCAGCGAAAAGGAAAGTTAAAGGGGACCTATCATGCAAAATGCACTTGTATACATAAACATGTGTCCCCGGTGTGTCAGGGAACTCACGCAGCGTCAGAAAATAAAACCCTCTCTCTTTTCCTCCGAACCCAAATCTCTAAAAACTACAACGGAGCTGATCCAGATTTGCATCAGATATGACGTCATATTGGAAATGTAGGCTGGCTTTACACCCACGGCCCTATCAGAAAGTTGCTATCAGAAACAATGCCCGACTGTTTTGGACGTAATATGGTCGGTGTTTACATTAGCATCGCTAACACTCAGAGCTAACCTGTACTGGAGAGCATGTGTGTGAAGAAGCAGGAAATAAAAAGGAACTCACCTTGTGGTATAACCGGCAAGAGAGAAAGCCTTTGAGCTCCATACTGTTTCAGAAATAATCCTTGATAATCCATGATATGGCGTTTCATCACGGCAGTATTTAGTTTAGACAGTAGCTGCTGGAATTATCAAATTCTTTTTTTTTTTAAAGCTTTATACCCCAAATCAGCACTTTTGAAACAGGAAGTGAAATAGAGGGATATGAGGCATGGCTAGAATGGGTGATCTGTTTGGTATTTTGGGCCAAACACTTCATAGACATGTTTTTTATATATTTTTATATATCTGAGACCTATGCTATTGCCTAAACATAGCATGATAGGTGACCTTTAATAAAACAATAAAACACAGCATGTGACTCGTGTGAAAATGTTTGTGTTCCTCAGCTTGTTGAGTCAGAGCAGCAGTCAGGCAGACGCTCTCGGTCAGAGTCTGCAGAACGGCCAAAAGCTTCCAGCGACGACGAACAAAACCTCGACTCCTGTGAAGAAACCAGAAGAGACTCCAGCGGACAGCAACAAGCTCAGCAAGGCTGCAGGAGACAGGAGGTGTGTGTGAGTGTGTGAGAGGGGCCTTCAGTACAGGTTCTGCAACAAAACCTGGAGTTCATGTCTTATTTCTGATTTTTTTTTATTTGACATGCATTTATCTATTGTGTATTACGAGTTAAGAGGACAAACTATGTAATGATTATGCAGGGTTTAAGACACATAAGCACAGGTTACCACCTCAGTATGAACCTATTATTTCCACACTATTATATCACTACACTATTATTTCATCAATATGTTTCTAAGAAATATAAAGGTGAGGTGTAGTTGTTCCTTTATATCATGGCTGCTTTTGCATTGGTTGCATGAGTATTATTTTAGAAAACATCCATTTAAAGCATTGTTTTATAGCCTTGTATTACTTTTTTATGTAACAAAATGCATCTGTGTTAAGTCTGAACCTGAGGTACCCTACCACTGCTTATTTTAACCTAATAGTAAACAATCACATTTAACCTTGACTTTAAATACATATGTCGAAAGCAACTCTGAGTGGCTCTTATAGTCACACCTTCAGTTCACCTGTTTGACCAGCAGGTGGCGCCTGGTACCACAGTCTTCCTCCACAGTCTTTGACAAGAGATGTGTTTTAAACAATCACACTACTCACAACACCACATTTTAAAGATTAAAGAAGGCCGGGGTTTCGCCCAGACATCACTGAGTAGATTTTGTTTGTCCAGCTTGTTGATTGGTCTGTGTCAGCCAATAGAGTCGCTGCATCTGTGCTCATCATGTTGCATGTTGCTGTCCATTTCCAGGAGTGCTCCCATTGAAAATAACATGTGCCGCAGCTCATCAAAAAACCCCGCAGCATGCTCCCCACCTCCAGACACTCTGCCTCCAGCGCCCAACAGGTACTGCATCACAAACAGAGGAGGGGGGGGGGGCTCATTTCTGCACCGTCATGTTCTGCTTTGTTGCCGGCATTTCTCCACCCGACATGTCACACTGCAGCAAAGACCCTTGAATGCAGTGGGAATTTCATTTGTAATTGTGGCTGTTATTTTGTAATTCAGTTCAAAAATACACTGAGTCAAGACTGCTAAACACCTGAGCTCAACGCAACAAACCGTATTTAATGTTGTCTTAATTTACATTATTTTATTTCCTATTCTCTTCTGTACATATCATATTCTATTTACATGTACGTAGACTATTTGCACTAGTTTTTATTTTGTGTTTTTTATTTTATTATATATGTTGGATTGTTGTGGAGCCATTTCTACACGGTGGCTTTGTGCATATAACAATAAAACCTTTGAATTGAATCTTTGAACAGCATATTAACATATTAACTGTTTATCTTATACCAGGGTGTCCGCGGGGTCTTAAAAAGTATTAAAAGTTGATAAATCAATTTAGCGAAAATTAAGGCTATTAAAAAGTATTAAATGGCATTTTTCAAAGTATTACATTTTGTAACTTGTTTTCAATAAGTCTATAAATGGTCCAAAGAGGTTGTATTCTACAGTGTGCCTGAATGTAATCATTGCGTAGGATCAAGTGTGTGTTCGAACTCACATCTATTCCTTTGCACGATCTTTGAAGTAGCTTTTCGATCTTGAGTATGTGTGGGTCGCAGATCAAACCCTCAAGACCGCTTGCGTTGATCGTCTGTTCGTCCGGTGTCGGATGAGTTCCTTTGGCATTGTTACTTATGTACGGTCGTCTGTGTGTAATTATTCACCGATCCTAATAATGTTAAGAGCTTTTTACTGTCACGTACAAGACAGGCTGGATTTTTTGTTAACCTACACCTCTCTCTCGCTCCGTCTCTCAGACGATCGTGTCGCATCCAGGTCGCCGTTGGGGTCCCACGCATAGGGATCCTGCGGCCGAGTGGTCGCATCGTGTCGAAGAAGGGTACTGTCTTGGGATGTTGTGTGCTCTCTCTCTGACTTTTGAATATATTGCTCCTCTCGCTCTCTGGATTACTGACTTATGATGTCGTGCCCATATAACGTCCCTTGTTTACATTCTGGATTCTGGAAACGTTTAATAAATGAGCTGGAGTCGGCGGTGAAGACTAACATTGGGCGGCCAATGGAACCGCTGTGTGAATGGAGTGTAAAGTGATGATGGTCATACTCACTGTAATCGGAGGAATGAAGGTGGTAAACGCGTATGAACGTGGAGAGGGGTATTGCTCCAACGAAATTGTGGTCGCATTTGCCTGAAGCGGCGGATAGTGCGTCACTCGCACGCTAGTCTACCAGGACTGTCGACGGCAGTTTGGGTTGCCCTACGGTATTTGATTTCTGTGTCTTAGT
>NW_011354845.1:46581-48535 GCF_000735185.1 Notothenia coriiceps
TTTGTGTTTCCCATTGAAGATGACGTCACGGCTCCGCCTACACTGCGTTACTATAGTTACTGCCCCAGCTACTAAACTGTAATGGAAACGCAGCATAAAGTGAGCCTGTTCTACCAAGGCCTAACTATACCGTACTAAGCCGTGCGAGGCCCTGCAGTGGAAATGCGCCAAGACTCTTTCTATTATCTTGTATCCAATGATATTTAAATCAAGAGTAAAGGTTTTTTTTATAATTCTGTGTTCAACCTGCATAAACTCCTGTGTAAACAGACTAAGATCTTTGATTGGCTCTAAATTCCCCGATTCGTTTTTCTCAATGTAGACTGGTACACAACCTTATTTCAGAATCAGAATACCTTTATTAGTCCCACGGAGGGGACATTTGCGTAGTTACAGCAGGAAAAAGAGCCACAGACAGCTTAATGTTACATATGTTAAATATGTGACATACATTTTTTTTTTTTAAGTGCTAAGTTATGATTTAATAAAAAATATAATTAAAAATTAAAAAGTTACATCATTTAAAAAAATACACATGCTGTAACAGTTCTTAGGATTTACCAGCCAGGTATATATTACACAGTTATTAAAGGCATCTATATATATTGCACATCTAGCACATATTGCACATAGGTGGTTGGTATTTATCAGCAGCAAGTTACAGCAGCCTGTCGCTGAAGGAGCTGCACAGTGAGGACAGGGTGTCCTGGAGGGGGTGGGACACATTGTCCAGCAGGGAGGACAGCTTGGCTGCCATTTGACCCGAGATCAAACAAAAAAAAACTATAAAGAGGTTATCTATTACTTTTTAGATAGCGATTGTTGTTATTGGTTGTTTATTCTGACGTTAGACTAAAGATTATTTTTTCAATTAAAACATCATCCCCATTGAAGCCTTTATATTATCTCCTATTTTGATAATATCAAATCAAAGGATAAAAGATATTAACAAAATAATATTTCTAATTAATTTTAATGTGAGAAAAGGTGATCTGGCAGACCTTTTCCCTTCCTGTTTCATTCAATAAATATAAACTTAGAAAATATCATTCTTATTCTCTTTAATTTAAAACTCCTCCGGGCTGCTGTTATTTACATTCTAGGTAGTAAATTGGTAAAAGCTTTCCCAAATGTCTCTGATGTCCATACCAACTCCTGGTTTTGACATCTGTCTATCCCTCATCACTCCCCTCTTCTCCTCCCTTCCTTTCCTCCCTCCCTTCCTTTCCTCCCTTCCTTTCACCCACACATTTGTTTATATCGCTATAGAGTTTGCAAACAGTGTCAGGTCTTCGCTGACAGACAGCAATCCTAAGTTACGCTGGGACTTCTTCGTTCCACCAGGTAAACTCTTCATTCATCGGTGGAGCTCATGTTTCCGTCCCACGGGGTTTCCCTGCCGTTTCTTCAAGGGCTAGACAAAGCCCTCCAGTCCCATCTCTTGTTCATCACTCATTTCCAGTCTGTGGATGATCAGTGATGTGCTCTTCCACTCATGTGTTTGAAAGAATATGGTGTACAAATCCTCAAGTTCTTATTTATGATTGTGTATTTAAGTGTGTCATCATGTTGAATACAAATTAAACAGGTGACCTACTACAATTAGTAAGAATCATCATGGGTGACCTACCTATCTTTTCACTTCTATGTTTGCCTCATTGGCTTGGCATGACTATGTTTTCCACCCAAAGCTACATAAGGTCTACCTGTATAACTAGCTGATCCCATTCAAACATAAAGCCCAGATACATGCAGACATGTAGAGATGTATTTCTTCATCTACCTATGGGCTGGATTAAGATGCAATGTGTTGCTTTTGGTGGACTGCTCTCTTTATGTATTTTCTCTCTTCAGCATCTTAACTCCCTGGCATGTTGTCATTCACCTAAGTATTAGACGCATCTAAAGGCATCGTGTGATCCCCTGTTTCAAGACTTAATTTATTAAATGTATT
>NW_011354845.1:48555-65218 GCF_000735185.1 Notothenia coriiceps
TGAACCTAACAATACTGTCTAATAACAATCTGGAGCCAGCCAATGGAACTGACCGGAAACAGCTGTGGATGCCATGTGTAAACGTGTTGTGTATTGACTCTTTTTTTGTATGTTTTTTTCATGGTAAAGAGATAGAATTATGGTGTATTTCACTTCAATCTGTATTTTCCTGACTGTCAAAAAAATGATATAAAAGCTTAATAAACTGGACTGGAAAAAGAAGCCTTGTTGTGTTTTGCCTTCTAAACTGTTTTACGCGACCACAGAAAACAAACAAAACAAAGTCGCTGCGCGAAGGCTGAGGCCGGGCCGATGTTTGATATTGTATGACACGGCTAAAAACAGAGTAATTTGGCTAGCGATCAAAAAATCTCTGAATTGTAATGTAGTTTAATGAAAAAAATACGCGCGTGATCAAGCAACATCCAGACATTAGACTAATCACATGATCCAAGAGCAAATCTTTAATTCTTGCAGTCAACCAAAAAGAGGTCCTGTGTCGAACCCACTAACTCTTACCACACACACCGTACAGCATCCAGGTGAACAGGATTCATATCAATGAGGCCGCGCCATACGCAATGTGACCCCAAGAATACATGCATCTGCAATACAAGATGGTTCTTTTGCTGTGCTCTTTTGCAAAATCTGCTTTTTCAGGTGTCCGGGTCTTTAAAAGTGTTAAAGTTGATATAATTCAATTTAACGAAAATTAAGGCTATTAAAAAGTATTAAGACGGCATTTTCCAGGTAATACATTCTGTTTACGCCGGTTGTTAAACAACATCGTTATGGGGAAATGCAAGTATGCGTCCAAATGGTTGGAAGATAAGGAGGAAGGACAATCAATACTGTATGTAGTAAATGTGAGGTAAAGTGTGTCGCCAAGGTAACCGGTTAAAACTCAAAGTGGCGCTGAGGTCTTAAAATTATGCAAAGGGTCTTAAAAGGTCTTACATTTGACTTCCTGCATATACCCTGTGTATATTCAGTCGGTACACAATTTAAAGTCCCTTCTCGTATATCATGTTTTCAGTCTCTCTCGTTGTTCTGTCTCTCTCTCTCTCTGTAGGTCTGTCAGTGGGAAGAAGCTGTGCTCCAGCTGTGGGCAGGCGTTAGGGAAGGGGGCGGCCATGATCATAGAGACCCTCAGTCTGTACTTCCACATCCAATGCTTTAAGGTCAGTGACAGAACATTCACTGTCCTTTTTCTGAATGATTTAATTATCCATTATCAATATGAATGTTGTGTAAGAAGACATTATTCACATGGAGTAGGCGGAGCTTAGACTTATACGCCAGACTTCCCAAATATGTCGTTGTGCGTATGAGTTCTAGCTGTGATAGAAAAGTTCAAACACACTCAACTTTTGGAGAAACACAGCCCTATGTCGCGCTACGTTGATCAATCACATGAGAGTCTGTGAGAGAGACCAGTGAGCATCCTTGCCCTTTACTGTTGTTAGGGACAAAAACAACTTCAAAACAAACAACTCAAATGAAACATTGGAGCGATTCTGTTGGGAACTTGATAACGAATTTCCTGCAACAAGCTGGAAATTGGCGAGTACATGGCACGGCCTTTTCTTGTTCATCTGCTGTGGAATGAATGACATAACCTTCAAGTGCGGTCGTAGGAGGCAAGATGTGCTACAGCGGCAGGATGAAGTTAACAACCTCACTTAACCTAAATGTGACATTTAAGAGACACTCCCACAGCCACACAACGACACAGCTAATCACTGCATCGCCACACTTGAAAAAAAAGCTGCTCCAAAAACAAGTTAAACAATAATGAAAACAAGATGTTTTCACTTGAAATAAGATCTGCCAATAGAACAAGTGAAAATGAGCTCGGTAAGAGTTCTTGGAATAAGAAGGGATATTTAGATAAATCAAATCTTGTAATTAGCTGGAGAACTCATTTTGAACTATATTTCACCAGAATCAGGAAATGTTGTTACAATATAAGCCGCAAATGCTCAAAGGTGTTCTGTTTTCTGATGTCGGTTGGAGATTTTCCAATAAATGTGTGAAAAAAAACAAGTTTCATCTGAGATACGACTCAAAATAAGATATTTTGACTTAACATTGTCTAAAAACAAGACCTGATATCTCACTGCAGTGTTACTTCTGACGTTATTATGTCTTATACCAGGAGTAGAGACATATTCTGACTAGATATTAGACACATACACTTGGCAAGATTTGGGGGTTTTGTATTGCAGATCTTTCGTGAATGCAGCCTCCAGCATAAAAGGGATGATAGTCTATTATGTTATCATGAAATGCGTGGAAAAAGACAAACCAACAATGCACTGATCCAACTAACAAACTCAAGTGTTGGGATTGTACCCAAAGCTTAAGATTCTGTGCCATAGAGCTATTGTACAATATCTATTTCATAAGCCGCATAGGTGCTGGATCAGTGCATTTTCACTTGAAATAAGATCTGCCAATAGAACAAGTGAAAATGAGCATATTCTAAAAAACAGTCCCAAACTAATTGACCTTTCAGTCTGGGCTGTTACACTCAACAAAGGTAAATGTTTGCATATTTCAAATCTTACCAAAAGAGCAAGAAAGAATATTGAGAAACAGATTTTTGGTTTTGCTCCTTAATTGGAATTTCTTTGTCAAAAACCTATAAAATACCCAATAGCTATATTTTGTCCTTTTCACCTGAATATAACTCATATGAATCATAACGTCTGTCCCTGTCTCCTTCAGTGCGGGGTGTGTAAGGGACTGTTAGGAGACACGACCACGGGGACGGACGTCCGGATCAGAAACGGCCTCCTCAACTGCCACCCGTGCTACACCCGCTCCCGCTGTGAGTCCCTCCACTTACCTCCCCCTTATCTCTCCCCCAAACTGTCCTCCATCTCTCCCTTTTTAGTCTCCCCCTCTTTCATTCTGTCTCCATATTCCCTAAATCCATTCAAAACAGGAATTTCCAAAAGCACAACCAGCAGAAATATGTGCATAACCTCTCTGCACGATGCTCGTAACGAGAGTTTAATCATTTTCTAATATTATAAAAAGAGTGAGGTGTTGTTGTTCCTTATTATTTGCTAACGTCAGCCGTATTTCATATTTTGCCTGATGAATAAATGCAGTTTCCAATAAGGTGATGGTGTAAATACGGCGCTCATAAACCAGGTAGAAAAAGGTTTGTTGTGATTTATTGTTTTCAGAGTGAACCTGACACTGTTATGATAGAAAGAAGTGTACGGTGTTTTCCAAATTCTTTATTGCAGCCCCGCTGTGTGGCTCATGAGACGAGTGTATTTTAATATAGCAATCCGACCCGGTGCACCTTTAATAAAGAAGTGTCAGGCACAGTGAGGCTGGAAGGTTGGATCTGAAGCAGGGAGAGGACAGCAGTAACTTTCTGTCTTTCACCTTGTCTGTAGGAACAAAAGTTCATTTTCTGAAAGACACCGCTCACATGACCCTCCCCTCAGCAGCTGTTATCATTTGGGGATCAGCACCACCCACAGAATCCAATCAGAAGTCATTATCCCTTTCATTAGAGCTGCATGTCCTTGACCTTTTTTAAAACCCTCCAAAACAATTGTGGTTAATAAAATAAATGACGGGGTCTCATCATTTTCTCTTTCCCTTTCCAAGCGGCCGGACAGCCAACCACGTTGTGACGCTCAACAGAAAAACACACTCGGTTCACGGAAGAAACCCCATCTCTGTTTCCAAACCAATTCTCTGCAAAATCATGTCCTTCACAGCGTGTCGGGATCCTCTGCATCCTCTGCAGCTCCATTACCAATGAACACTCATCGTGGGGGGGGGGGAAGCGGGGGACAGTCTTAACGTCTGAAAAATATATATATATCTTCTTGGTGTTTATGTCATCTGACATGCGAGAGCATTTGATTGGTCAACGCACCACCTGTCTCATCATGCATCGAGAGAGACTGCTCTGGGGCGGCGGCCATGTTGAAAGCAAACACAATAAGATGCTTCAAACACAGCTAGATTATAAAGTGAACGTCTACGCTGTCAGTGAACACGCAATAAGAAAATGTGGTGTTCAAGTCTTTTACTACCAATCATAATCATTTTCCGAGTTGGAAAAAACATTAAATTCCATATGATGGAAATGCAGTATATCACATATTACTCATTATTATTTAGGAATTCATCATTTGGATAAAGACTCCCCTAATTGATAAGAAAACTGAATATGTGATCAGGCAGCTTAGTATGGATTTATTTCTTTATAACCAGACTGGATCTGAAAAATATATATATATATTTCGCAACAACAAGCAACTAAACAAGACATAACGGAAGGGGGGGGGGATACACATGACATTACACAGGAGATGTCATATTGACAGGGTCAGATAGGAGTGCTGCGGACAGTGAACCGTAATCCTCCTGTCTCGCCTCCAAACCCCCCAGCAGAGAAGCTGCACGCTCCATGTGCAGCAGGTCCAGCCGTGAGTCCCAAGTGAAGCAGGCTGGTTTGCGTTCCTTCCAGTTTAGTAGGACGAGTGTTTTTGTGGCTAAACAGCCCAATGTGCAGAGCCCATCGGCAGTCCTTACAACATAGCCACCTGGCTCGAGACCCAGTAGACATGCAATGGGACATGTCGGGAAATTAACATTTAAAGATTCAGACATTAAGGATATTACTTCTGACCAAATTGTGTGCCATTTTTAAACGAGTACTTGATTCAAACAAACATACAGAAACATGTAGACAGACAGTAAAGGTCACTCTAAACACATGTATATTGTCAGTAAGTCACCGTGTTTTGACCCCTCACAGTGACTCTGTTCTGTTCCCCTGAATACAATTAGCTTCTGATATATAAACACATATTATGGACGTAGTTGCATCTTTAGGGCAACAACTGACTCGCTGTGCTTTTGGGTCATAGCAGGTTGCTCCTCTGAAAGTCAGGACTTTAATGTGCCTTAGGAAAGCAAGGTGATGCAGGAGGGAAACACCAGCTGTATGGTGTTTCATTTCTCCTTATTTGTATTTCTTTTGGGGTGTCGGGAGGGATTATGGCCAAATGTTAACCCTTAAACTGCAGACCTCCCTCACATCTGCTTTACTTCAGTTCAAGTACTGCTTATTTTACATTAAAAACAACCGTAATTTCATACCCCCCTCCCCCCTCTGTGATTCCTCAGTGCAAAGGAACACATGTGTTGTCTATTTGGAAATATATATACTGCAGGAGAGACCTTTGATTTTGAATGTTGTTTTAGAGAGATATAGACTTCTGTATGATATTGAGGTAATTTTGACATTTGCTCAGTGGTAGGATTCATTTAATACAATTGCAGAAACACAAAAATCAGCAGTACATGTTGCATCTTTAGAGGTAATATGAACACAAACCAGCACCTGTGCAATATTTGGTGATGAAAACTAAACATCTGTGCTGCCAGCTGGACATTTTAAGTCGATTGCTTTTTTCTTTTTTGGACTTGTATGAGAAGAGCTCGGTTAAATATTATGGATGTAAAAATAAATGCACGTTTTAAGCCTAAAACCAAATGATTTGCTGAATGAAAGCAAACTGAAGTGCGTCTATAGCCTTGCTTCTCCTCCGGGTTCCTCTCTCTGATCTGCAGTATTTTAAGCTTCTGTTCCGGTTTGTATTTTATTTTTTATTCTCATTTAGTTAACGGAAACATCTGAGTCTCTTATAGCGGGATCTGGAGCTCATTCAGACAGGATAGTCTGGGAACGAAAACCTTCACGTCTGTTCTGTATTTATTGTAATATTCACCTGAACACTATCTGAAATATAGATCCATTTGATGTTTAAATGCGATTTATAGCATACTGTATGTTTATAAATAAAATGTTATAAATTAAAACTGTGCTTCTGTCTTTTATTGTTTCCAATTATCCAAACATTTTAATGCACCGCCTCAAAGATTTAACGTGGTTTAGATTCAATTGCGTCAAAGAAGTGAAACAGGAAACCAATCATTTTGCTTTGCTAAATAATTTTAGAAAATACGTTTCCATGCGTTTTTACTGCAGCGCTTGTTAATTGATTTGTGGCTGACGACAGATAGAAGAGTATAAGCAGACAATTAATGAAAAATAAGGCTTTAAAAAAGTCTATTATTACAGTTTAAACAAATCCGTCAGTAATTTCTGATTCCTCAATTCACCGATTTATTTTTACCTTAAATCCAGATTCTGATTTTGTATAAATGGCTTATAGGGGATAAGGTTGGGCTTTTGGATATGTGCTAAATCGAATAATGTGAATTTTTCAAGAGTGTTGCCAAAAAATTGCACCCAAGTTGTTTTTCATGGGTTCATAATTTCTGGTATTACCAACAATTGTGACCTGAAAAACAACTTGGGTGCAATTTTTTGGCAACACTCTTGAAAAATTCACATTATTCGATTTNTCTTGTTACTGGTGGGAGAAGTACTCAGATCTTGTACTTAAGTAAAAGAAGAAATACCTAAGAGTGTATGATTACTCTTACAAGTCCGTATTCAAAATGTTACTCAAGTAAAAGTACAAAAGTATTAGCGTCTAAATATACTTAAAGTACCAAAAGTACTCAATATGCAGATTGGCCCGTTTCAGAATAATATGATATGTTTTGATTATAGTTATTGATGCATTAAAGTGTCATCAAAGCTGGTAAAGGTGCAGCTAGTTTTAATGACTTAATTTACTGCTAAATTAATGTAATTTATTAATCAAGGTGTGACTAAAGTCTTAAGTGTTGATCTTATTTCATATCGTTAATCTATATCTGCAAAGTTACATAAATGTATAGTGAAGTTAAAGTACAACACTAACCTCTGAATTATTGTGAAGTACAAAGTAACATACAATAAGTACCTCAAAATTACAGTACTTGAGTAAATGTACTTAGTTACTTTCTACCATTACTTCTTACTAAAAACGCAACGTTGTTTTGGATATTTAAACATTTAAAGCAGTGATATCCAAACTCCTGCTCGCCCCATCCGTCCGCTGCCTTAAATGAATAACAAGCAAACAATGTGTCGCGGAGAGCAGGATTCAATTACTAAGTTTATTTACAGGGAAAATCTCATGAAGGCCATTGACCAGCGTTAAGCAGCACGGGCTGAAACGATGACAAGAGCTCCGATAAGAATTTAATTCCATCTCATTTCAGACGATTTTATGAATCAAATTCTTGAACACTGGCAAGAGATTTAATGATCACATCTTTGCGAAATCTTATTTCAGAAGCGGTCGATGGCATTTCTCTGCGTTAATGTCGACTTAGAGGTTGGAGTAATTTAGTAATTGATTCCTTGCCTGGCTCTCGCTCGTGCCAAGGCCGCGTTTGAGGGTAATATGTTTCCTAATCTCATCCCCCGGAATAAGATTTTTATGTTAATCCACTGGATGGTCACTTGGGAAGCGGAGATAAAGTCTCAGAGGTCCGGAGAGGCCACGAGGAGAGGAGCATCATCTGGAAACAACCAGAGCATGCAGTTAATGGGAGATACAAACCAAAAACCAGAAACAGTATCCATGAGAAAAACATATTTTCCTTTTTTACTTGTGCAGACTCTGAAAATAATCATACTATTTCCATATAAGGCTAAATAAAAGGTCGATAGGGGTTAAACATCTGCTTTCCCCCCACTTTATTTCAACACAATTGACTCCAAATAGCCTAACATTATTTTCGAATGTATAATAAGTTATATTTATAAATAGGGTTACTAACCGGGCATTCATTGAGACGTAGGTTCCTCTAGACCCCTGACTATTACTGCCTTCAAAATGTTCACCCACCAAAGACGTCCAATGACAAAGAGTAGCTGCATCTGGAACACAGTTATGGAAGATAAACAACATCACACACAAGAGCCTGAATACATGAGAAAAACATATTGACCTTGTTCCTTATAAATAATCATAATACTGTATTTAAGGCAAAATAAAAGGTCTATTTTGGTTATAAATCTACTTTTCCTCCACTTAATTGAGCCCAAATATAATTATTTTAGAATGTATAATAAGCTACGAAGATGTATACAGCTGCATCAAGTAAGAGGGGGGTGTATACCTTCACTAAATCCATGCATTTGACCACAATAGAGGTGCGCACTGCCCTCAGATCTGCACCAAAGACAGAATAAAGAAGCATAAGAAAAACGTCAAAAATAACAATAACAACACGAGCCTGCAGTCTGACACACTGAAGTCTTTTGTGCTGCAGGTTTTTGTGCAGACACACAGAGAGAAGACACCAGCTTCTAATTCAATTTTGTCTCTTCTCCAGATGTCACTTTCCATCTGTGCGTTTGGAAAGGCGATGCGCTTTTTACGCACCGACTCATGTTTGACTTCTTTTTTGACTCCCCTCTTTTAATGTCCACGTGTTTTCTGATGTGCAGCCTCAGATCTTAAAATCAATGCAGCTTAAAGGAACAATACAATATAAGGGAGATTATGATTTATTACGACATATTATAACGGGTTTGCAGTGGTGTAACTAAGTATATTTTCTAAATTGTGTTTAAGTATTACCCTTTTATGCTAATTTGTACTTCTACTCCACTATAGTTCAGAGGTAAATCGTTTACTTTTACTCCACTATGTAGCACCTTTAGCAAAGATTCGATTAATGATAAACAATATGATCAAAATAAGGCTTTAGATACACCTGGATTAAATTCACAATTAGTTGAAATTAGTTCCACCATCTTCAGCTTGATAAACACATTGATGCATCAATAATTATATCAAAAACATAAAATATATATATTTTTCTGAAATGGGACAATTTGCAGAATGAGTAATTTTACTTTTGGTATTTAAATTTGATGCCAATCATTTTGTACTTTTACTTGAGTAACATTTTTAATACAGGACTATTACTTGTAAAAGGGTTTTCCTATCCTTTGGTATTTCTTTGAGTTAAGAACAAGATGTGAGTAATTCGTCCACCTCAAATGGAAAATAAGGAGATGTGATTATTGTGGAGATGAAACAGTGGAGACACTTTTATCTCGGTTTTTTGCGCCCATTTTTGCAGGTGACATATCGCCTTTTATCCATGCTGCCAAATTGAGACATCATCCTAAATTGCCACGAGAGCATCCCCAAAATGAATTTTGTATCTGCTCTCGAGCCCCTCCCCTGCAACACGCGGCCTTATTAATAAGCGTTTTGATATAGGGTTTCCTCGGGCGGAGGAGTGAGACATTGTAGGTGCGATGTGACAGCGGGACCCTCCCATCTCTCTTTATCCTCTGTTCCTTTGCCTTTTTCGGGGGAGTGGATCCATCCAATCCATCCAGAGACAATGGCATTTTGTTCCTCTTTTTGTCCCTCCTGTCGACCCGCATTCCTATATTGCTGAGCAACGATAGTGCGCACTAAATGGAGAGGAGTTGCTACCAAATCCCGGCTATTGTGCGCCACTTGCCATGGGAATTTAGGGTCTTGCAAACATCGCATTTTGCTGATTTATTTAAGTGAAGGCTTGTGGTTGGAGCCCTTTATTGGCCGCATAATTGCTAATTAACCACCGCTTTACTTGCATTAAAGGATCATTATGTTACTGTAAATCATACGGCTGCTGTTTGGAAACGGGGCTCAAAACAACCTGCAGGAAAACGTGTGGAGGTTTTACTTCTTAAAAGCTATAACAATAAAATCAATTGCCTTCTTTCCAGCTTAATATTCTCACATCCAAACATCAAACTGTGGCCTCTCGTCCCACCAGGACCAGCTGAAAGAATTAAAAGATGTTGAAACCATAAAAGAGAAGGCGTCTCAATAGCTGGTGGACTATGGTGTGAGGACTATGGAGAGCAGGAATAAAGAGCGGCTTCAGTGAAAGAAACTGATGGCTAAAAGCTGTAATTGTATTTGTCTCGGCGAAATATCAGAAAAGACTTCTCGTTTCTTTGAGCGTTATTAGATTAATTCCCAGAGATGGTTGCTTTTCTCGCTACCAGACGCGTGGAGGGAGGACGGTGCACCATTTGGCTCTTTGGTTTCAATAATCAAATTAACCATTTGGTACAACTTTTAGGGTCCCAGCTCGTGTGTAAGAAAGGAGAAAATAAAACATTAACATAATAGGCACCGGGTTGTGTCAAGAAAGAATTAACGTGTTTCTTTTCTGGCGCTGGTTGATCTCTGAGAAGACAACGGAGAAAAGCGAGAAACAACTGCAACACGTCAGCAATTGTGGGGGAAAGTAATTGATGGCGAATGCGACCGGGGCTATTTTAACAGAGAATATAAGAGCTGCACCTTGCAGGGTGAAGCAGAACCAAATTATAAAAGGTGCCTTAAATCTCCTTTTCTTTTCTTCTTTAAATCTGAAATAAAAGTGTTTTGTTTTTTTAAATGTTTGTGGTGACAATATTAAAAAAGGCAAATAGTTTCTGCTAATTTTGGAGGGACTGACACGTGTACACATTTTATTTTTAGACAGTTAAGATTTAAAAGGGAATAGATAGGCTATATTGAATAAAACCACATTTTAACCTTTCTTTTTTTTTACCTCAGATATGAACCTGTATGTTAATAGCTATTTTATTCTCTCCTAGTCCAAACAAATCTTTAATATCTTCCCAGTCTTCTTTAATTTAGATGATGAAATAAAATCAATATTGTGAAAAATAAAGTCAAATTAAAAAAAGGGAAAACTTGAGGAAATCTATAATAATCCTATATAATAAAACCTGTGACAATGGGTAACTAAACCCAGTGTCCGGGTGATGCTACAGTCCGGTAATAAAATAAAAATCACTACACGTTCACTATTATAGGATTATTATAGTGATTTTCAGTCTGCTCACAGATCAATCACTAAAACAGGAGCAGTGGTGAACAAATTCAGACATCAAACTCTCATCTGCTAAATGTAATTGTTGCTCCATAATTCCTGTTGTGCGATTTGTGTTGAAAAAAACCCGCAGCTTCAAACGAGGACTTGAACTCGGTCCAATGAGAAAAAAAACGAAAACACACACGAGTGTGTAAACGCCATACAAAGCGGCTTACCTTATTACACAAACCAAATTAAGCACTCAGCCAATATTGTGAGCCTAAGAGGTCCGAGGACTGCCTCGCCAGTTCGTTACTTTCATTAGAAAGATGTTATTTGCCAAATAAACGAAATAATGAAAGTAATAAAGACAATTACAAACTCATTTGAATCATAAAAACACACCCGGAAGTTTAGCAGAGATTACACTGCAGCCGTGCAGAGGGAGGGGTTGGAAGTGTGTGGTTTATTTGGCATAAAGGGCATTATTAAACCGAAGCTGGTAAATTCGTTTATTACTGTGCGTAAATTTAATATGATGGGGATCATTTCTAACTTTCATTTATTGCCTTCAACTTTAAAACCAGAAATGGCAAAGGCCTGATTTAAAAGTCTGTAATAATAACTAAAACGATGTATGTGTACACAATAATGCATTGTAATGTGATAAAACAGAGAGAAATTAAACAAAAGGGGAAGCGGTACAGTCTGTTGTTATGGACGTGATTAGTGCATGTGCATACACTGTGAAAAAAAAATCATAAAATAATTCATATTATTCTATAAAAAAGAAAAAATGAAAAATGCGATGATTTGCTTCAGAGCACATTTGCTTGTTGCAGTTGTTTTCTTGCAACCCGTGTCCTGAAACAAAGCAGAATCATTATTGTTAAATTGTGCAAAAACATTGTCAAAACAGTCCCGGTTGAAACATGGGATTTCAACTTTAAGATGCATACTTTTATTCGTGCAGAAAACTAGATTTTAAAGCTCAAAAAGCCGTGCAAACTAAACAAAGAATCAGTGGTTATACCTGTTAAATTGTGCATGTTTTGCAGCTTATAGTGCAGAGACAGAGACCGAGAGAAAAGCGTGGAGCAGACGGGCAGGGAGCAGAGGCAGAGGGGGAATACTCTGTGAAATCCTGCCCAAGGTATACGGTCGCTTAAAAGGCTTAAAAGCTTGGAGAAAATTGGATCAGGGAGAATCGTCACCCAACTTTCATTATTTCCAAGTGGTGTGATTGAATTAAAGGGCAAGATGGTGGTTGGAGAGGAGTGGGGTGGGGTGGGGGTGCGGCGGTGGCGGTGGAGGGGTGCGTAATGGCGTGGTATTAAATTCTAATTAGAGATGCAGGGGATCAATGATAGGGAGGTTGGACAGCCCGGGCCCCCAGTGCCAGCCCAATAGACTGATGAGTTATTGTCATGTAAAAAAGCGCTAGCAATAAGACCAAACGCTTTGCTATTGTCCAAGCGGAAAGAGCCAAGTTTATTATGAGGACTATATGCTCTAGAGACCTCGGGCTAGGCGGCTCTTAGGGGGCTTTTCATAAAACAGGGCTAGGTTCCTATAAAGGAGGCCAGTTTTGGAGCAGGCGCTGAGCAGTGCACATCTACACCGTCCAGCCTCCTTACAACCAGTTAAACCCAAACAAGTCCCCCAAACTCAGACCGCGCGTCCTCATTTTGAGTTTATTTTTATACTTTCTAACCCTTTGTTTGTGGGGTAGTTTTTCTTTGACGGTGTTTTTTTTTCACGGGAAGTGCAGCTTTCTTTCTCTACCGAGCCTTCACAAATGTATAAAATGGAGTATTCTTACCTAAATTCCTCTGCCTACGAGTCATGTATGGCCGGGATGGACACGACGAGCTTGGCATCGGCCTATGCGGACTTCAGCTCGTGCAGTCAAGCCAGTGGGTTTCAGTACAATCCCATCAGGACCACTTTCGGGGCCACCTCCGGCTGTCCGTCCCTCACGCCGGGCTCGTGCAGCCTGGGGACGCTGCGGGACCACCAGAGCAGCCCGTACGCTGCAGGTAAGCAGCGGCTCCGGAGCCTCAACCCGGCGTATTATAGGACGCCTTGATTGCATTTGAAAATGGAAATGTGTTTAGTATTTACCAAACGAAATTTGCTTACACAAATGAAAGAATTTATCACGTTAGAAGCGATTGCAGGCAAGGGGTAATTCGGTTACGGGGTTATACTATCCCAGTCACACCCAAAACCGCCAACAGAATTATCTTAAGCTGCCAAAATGATAGGCATAATTTATTTACTTTGCGATGAGACATAAAGCTTCGAAAATAATTAGATAACCAAAGACTAAAGCTCATTATTGACACCGAATTGGAGTTACAGTAGCAACAAGCGGGGAGGATGGGAACATTATGACAACTTTTCAAACTTGAGCCTCAATCTGTGGAGCAACAATTAGTTTAACATCACAATTAACCGCATCACGGGTCAGCAACGATATCAATTCAGAACTAATTCACAGGTAATCAAAAGCATAATACAATAAGTGTAGCCCGGCACACATAACCGGATTTTATACAAAATATCGAATTTACTTCCACCTGACAACACTCCACATGTCTCACACTGCACTGATAACACCACTGCACATCTAACGGTGACATTTTAATTTGGTTTACAGTTCCCTACAAACTGTTCACGGATCACGGTGGGCTGAACGAGAAGCGGAAGCAGAGGCGCATCCGGACCACCTTCACCAGCGCGCAGCTGAAGGAGCTGGAGAGGGTTTTTGCGGAAACTCACTACCCGGACATCTACACCAGAGAGGAGCTGGCACTGAAAATCGATCTGACTGAAGCCAGAGTTCAGGTACACACACCGGCTCTCCAACAGACAGCAACCTGCTGCCATTACGCACGATTACGAACGGATGGATTTATGATGCAAATGACAAAAACAAAAATATCTAAATGTTAACTTTTAAAATATTTTAGTGAAATTAAAGCTTTAATACTTTGATATGATCAGCCACTAGCACCATATTACACACACTCGTGCATTAATGCACAAAAAAAAGATGGGGTTTGTCTTCAGGGACACATCAGAATTTTTTTATCAGCACACTGATTTAGAGCTGCCTTTGAGACTTGCTGCTCGTGTACATTCTAAAATTGAGCCCGAACAATAATCAATAGATTTAGATTAGTATTGATTGATCTAGGTTTTTGTCACCATTCAATACTTCCCTGTGGTTTAACGTTTTTTTTGCACCGTTTCTTAATTTCCCAGGTTTGGTTCCAGAACCGGCGTGCCAAGTTTCGCAAGATGGAGCGCGCAGCTGCGACGGCCGTAGCGGCTGCCAAGGCCAACTCCGGGAAGAAGTCCGACTCCAGAGATGAAGACTGTAAAGACAACAAATCCACCGACCCCGATAGCACAGGAGGACCGGGCCCGAACCCAATCACCAGCTCCAACTGCGGCGGCCCGAGCCCCACCGGAGGACAGGTCAACAACACCGGGAACGGGCAGGTGGACCAGGTGAAGACCTCCATGTCCGGCGGGATGGGGGTGACCGCAGCGAGCCAAGGCTGGGCCACCAACCCGGGCCCCATCACCTCTATCCCGGACTCTTTGGGCGGCCCGTTCGCCAGCGTACTGTCGTCTTTGCAAAGACAGAACGGAGCCAAAGCTACATTAGTAAAGACCAGCATGTTCTAGTGAGGCAGACACAAAACGTTTCCTCATCCTCATCATCCGGAGACTGAAAATATATTGCCCATGACAGACTTTAAGGACAATAAAAAGCAGTTAAAAAGAAGATGACAACTATGTTATTTTATTTTTATGCCTTGCGCCGTTTCGTGTGGTCAGTTGACACTTTTGCTGTGAAAATATCCATCTTGACAATTCATGTTGTCTGATTATAACACCGTCTTTGTTTCTTTAACGTGAGATTAGGGTGAAATGTGTCCACTTGTTTCCGGTCACTTCTAAAGACTGAAATCCTGTACTAGTATCAACAAAATGACACTTCTGATGAGATTCTCCATGCGTAAAATAAGTCTCATCCAAATCCAAAACGCTCCTGCTGTTTTAGGAAACAAAGGACACATTTAAGTCTGAAAACGGGATGAAGTGATTTGCTAAGATGAAAACATTTTTGGCCAAACACGGACGTCTACGCACTGGAAACGCGTCGTGCCATCAGTGAGCAAAAGGGAGCCTCGTTAAGTCGCGTTACATGTCAGAGTTCAACAGCTGCTTTGTTTGGTAAAGAGACGTTTAATGCCCATGACTGAGGATGCTCTCACACAAATCCTCAGTCTGACACAACTAAAACCCAACGGGGCGCTGATGCATTTCGCTTCTCTGATCTCTGCAGGACACAATATGCAGTTTCTTTGCAGCTTTTTCTGTTTCCAAGGCTGCTGAGAGTTTGGTTTCTTTAAATGATCGATATGAAACACAATTATTTCTTCGACAAAAAAAAGGCACAAACTACTGCAATGTTCACCTCTGACAGGAAATCTGTGTGTTTTGTGTGTCTTTCTACGGCAGTGTATTTGTGGCTCAAACTGTATAGTGTTAATATGTATTATTGTCTCCTATAGTTGAACCATAGGCCATACTCCCTCGTAGATCGATCATACAAGTCTTTTTGATGTTTTACAAAATTCCCTAGGAAGAATTTATTTTGGGTATAAAAAAAGGGAATGGATGCAAACATTGTATTTATTTCTATATCATTTGCATGTTGTCTCTTTGTCTGATTTTACAATGAGTTCTCTTCCATTTTGTGAGCATTATGTAACATGTTTTGTCCAGGATCTGAAAGTTATTTATATGTAGGTAATGAATGCTTATATTTAAGAAGGAAATATTTCTACATGTGCACATAGTTTTCCAGGTGTACCATTCAAATGGTTGTTGATGATAAAAAATAATAATAGTCCAAGTTGCTTTGTCATGTTTTTCTTTTGGTTAATTAAATTATATTATTACAGGTTTTTATCTTATTATTTCATCGTAACATCTTTAAAGAAGCTTTTTTTTTTTTTTTAAATCATTACTCAAATACAACGTGGTGGTCGTTGGAAGAAGGCCAGACATTTTTCAGCACCACGGACAGCTACGCACCGATTACAAATAAGCTTTATCCCCCTAAAACATTGTTAAAATACTTGCATTTGGAGTAACATAATTACATGTAGTTGAAATTCTAATATACAGAATGAAATGGGGTTTTTCTGAGATATGACAGTTTGAAAAAAAGCTCCAAAGAGGCAGAGTAAATGCAGTCGACTTGAGAAAATACGGAAACCATGCCATCTACATCGGAAACAAAAAACAGCCTCATTTAAATAATATTTAAGAAACCAATATTTAAAGCTCAACACTGGGCTTTGAAGGTGGAAGTTTAAAAGTTACACAACAGGTTCAGATTTTGTGTAACATCTGCTTGACCAAGAAATGAACCAACACTGTCATGTCAGGCCTTCCTTATCTAAAGACAGTCCTGGATGCATACTGGCTTTCACATCTATTACAATGCATGACAGTATTTGTACATTTGGGGTCACAATTGTTGGTAATAGCTACCAGAAATTATGAACCCATGAAAAACAACTCGGATGCACTTTTTTGAAATTCACATTATTCGATTTAGCACATATCCAAAAGCACAACCTTATCCCCGACAAGCCATTTATTAAAGTCAGAATTTGGCTTTAAAGGTAAAAATAAATCGGTGGATTGAGGAATCAGAAATTAGTGACGGATTTGTTTAAACTGTAATAATAGACTTTAATCTCACGTCCTTTTTTAAAGCCTTATTTTTCATTAATTGTCTGCTTATACTCTTCTATCTGTCGTCAGCCACAAATCAATTAACAAGCGC
>NW_011354845.1:65258-66974 GCF_000735185.1 Notothenia coriiceps
AGGGGGGGGGGGGGGGGTGGTATCTCAAACATCATCTGTCAATTTTTCTCTTTTTTTGCCTCCCGCAATTCACCCCCCGGTGGGGTCAAGGCATATTTTATTTAGCATATAGTCTACTGGCATTGCCCCCTCCCCACCCCCACATTAGCAATTGACAATTATTAGCCCCAGCCTCATAAATCAGCTGCGTGACCCGTTATTATTGTTGAATTGAATAGCTGTTGGGGAAGTGAGGGTCAGTGTCATTAACTTCCCCCCCACACACACACCCCCCTCGGGCCCCCTGAAGGCATTTGGCCCTCTATACAAGGACCTGCTGGCTAATAATGCCGTGTGGTCGGCCCTAAAAGCTTAATCACACATGCATTAAGCGGCAGACAGCGGCCCTTTGTGCGCACGTAGCTTTACTGGAATTAAGCGATTAATGGTCATCTGAGCGGCAGGCGACAAGGCGGCGCATCGAGAATGATGGAGTGGTTTTTAATGTCAAAAAAAAAAAAAGAAGTGGAAGAGAGACTTGGCTGTAGCAGTGAAAGGAGGGAGGGAGCAATTACAGTAGGCCATGTCCCCCAATCCATCATAAAACGTCAAGGTCATTGTGAATTATATTGATTATTATACATTGTAATGCTTATTATTACACCCCCTGCCTCCACATTATGATATGC
Organism: Notothenia coriiceps; assembly: GCF_000735185.1. NCBI lineage: Eukaryota > Metazoa > Chordata > Actinopteri > Perciformes > Nototheniidae > Notothenia > Notothenia coriiceps. Next base: position 65,927 of record NW_011354845.1, read on the forward strand.
AAAAGATACCACATGTAAACACCTGCTATCAATTTCTAAAGCTGCTAATTTGTCTCGCCTCCTGCCTCTCATCTCTTATTCTTTTCAAGTGTTGTGACTGAACACTGGGTTGTACATTATAGACTTTGTGTTGTGCCCCCCAGCCTCCATCTGCATAAACCATCACAGCTCATATGAATTATTATTTCCATATATTCAAAAGAGTCCCAACAACAGGCTGAAATATTCATAACATGCACACAACAGGAGACTCTGCCCAATATTGTTTCAGAACATAATCATTAATCAACACTTGAACAATTCCATAATTAAGGCATTAGGGTGTTTTATGAATAATTTGATGATGTAACACAACTTGTGGGGAGGGCGAAAATCTCTTTAAATCAGCTTAAAAATACCTTAAAGGGGACCTATCATGCAAAATGCACGTTTTATGTCTTTTATACATAAGTATATGTGTCCCAGGGAACTCACGCAGCGTCAGAAAATAAAACCCTCTCTCTTTTCCTCCGTACCCAAATCTTTTAAAAACGGAGGTACAACGAGCAGACACATATTTGCTGCCGATATGACGTAATATCGGCCGGACCCACAGAGAGTTGCTATCAGAAACAATGCCTGACGTGTTTTGGACGTAATCTCGTCTTTGTTTACATTAGCAAGCCTCGCTAACACTCAGAGCTAACCTGTACTGTGTAGAGCACATGTGTTTAAATAGCAGGAAATAAAAAAAGGAACTCACCTTGTGATAAACCCGCAAGAGAAAAAGCATTTGAGCTCCATACGGTTTCAGAAATAATCCTTGACGTGGTTTAAACAGGATGGCGTTTTATCACAACAGAATTTAACTTTATCTCCGGAAGAAGTCTGATCAGGCATTAGCTCCGCCTCCTCTTCTTTCTTTTTTTTCAAGCTAAGGACCCAAAATCCGCGTTTCTCTAACAGGGCTGCAAAAGAGGGTTATGAGCAGTATGAGGCATGGCTACAATGGGTGATCTGTTTGGTATTTTAAGCAAAAAACTTCTCAGACATGTTTTGTTTAGGTATG
>NW_011354845.1:67019-71043 GCF_000735185.1 Notothenia coriiceps
AACAAGATTACTTATAGTGAAACCACCTCGTGATGATGGATAGTAGACTAAAAGCTTAGAATCAAACTATAACATATAAAACTACCCTGTATAAGAGATGCAAACAGTGACATTTGACCTTTTTAGAGAGCATTTAGACAAAAAATAAAAACCTTCAGTCGGGTCATTTGGGTGCATTTTCCCATATCTCCTGGCCACTCGTTTCGATTTTTGATTGATTGACATCTCTTTAAACAGTTAGAGCCAATATAATCAAGGGAAGTTCCTACAATCCATCTAAACATTACCTCATTGGTGAATGAGTTCTGCGCAGCAGAATTCCCGAACCGGAAGCTCGATACACTTTCCTGGTGGTCTATCATTGGCAGCTAATATTAAACTCCGTTTTGACTATAAAAATGGAATGATGGATTATCAGTTAGGGTTGGAACCGAATACGTCGGTTCCAGATGAGAACCGATAAGAAAATGCCGGGTACGCGGTTACCCATCGACCAAAATACACAATTTTGGTTCTGCTTAACGGTTCCTAAACGCGGTAGATCCCTGTATTCCAGCAGGTCCGTCTGCACCGCGGCGACCCGTGGAATACAGGGCGGGACCTGGAGAATCACAGAACCGGCCGGTCCTCAGCGGGCCGTTGACACGGCCGCTCGGTACGCTGACGGCCGGCACCGGCCCTTAATAAACAGCTCATGTAAGTTGCACTGACAGGCGACAGAGGTCCACAGTTGCCCCGCAGCGAGGCTCCCCCGCCCTCCCGTAAAGTTCACGGATCTCAGTCATCTTCATAACACCAAGACGCGATCTTCGGTAAAACGCTCCCTAAAGGTGAGGGCTCGCACTAGCACTAACGTTAAAGAAAAGACAAGCGCACAAGGGTGTAAAGCCTGTTAATTAGCTGCCAGCAGGGCATAGGCCTGAGTTAAAATAAAGCACGCTATTGTGGGGCAATCATTTGATTGGGGCATAGTATATAAGTTTTTTGTAAACAATGTCAGTTATAAGCTTAAAAGAATAAAGATAATTTTTGTTATCTAAGACGTTTGACCTGCTTTCTTTTAACAATTTTGGAAATCAAAACGGGGAATTCGATATAGAACGCGGATATTGATACTGGGGCAGAACACGCGGAATCGATACATTTCAAACGATAGCCCACCACGTAATTATCAGTAATTCATTCAAAGTGAGCACAGCATCATCATTGGATATAACTTCAGCAGTCGTTTTTATTATCGTTTTAATGGCCATTAAATTAACGATTTTGATGCAGTAAATCAAGCGGCTAAGGTGAGCACGACTTTCCGCGTGTTATTGCTTTCCGTCAATGTCATGTTGTTTTTGATGTCTTGTTTCGCCTTCCGTGCTCTTGTCTGGCGGTTCTGATCGTTTTTCCGTTATTGATGAATACCAATACGCTATAGCATTCTGTGAACCTCCAGGCTTTAATCGTGATTATTCTTCTTATTGTGGGGCCAGTTACGATAACTAATAATGGTGTTTTAGGGCCTTCGAGTTTGCTTGCAAGTGCGATTGCATTTTTTCGCTCAGTTGGCTCACTTAGACACTTCTTGTGAGACTTGTGCTTGTTTCGGTATGGTCGTCTTTCGTTTCGTGGTTTTCTAACCGTTAAAGTGAGTATGACACATTTAGGTTTTTAAAACAATACTTAGATGCCCTGGACAATCAGTTTCGTGAAAAACCCGTGCAATTGGCAATATATCTGCAGTCAAGCCATACAGTTTGGCGCGGCAGAGTAGCCTATTTGTGGGGACAGGGTTTGAGGAAAAGAAAAACTACATCCTGAACGTGTGGTCATCTCTCTAATGTAAAGACCCACCTCTGTGGGAATAGCCCCATAAGTAACCAGCCTTTATTATTATTTGTTTTCAAAGAAAAAGTTGTAAAGACAAAAATAAGTACAAAAGTTGTAAGGCATAACCTATAAAGTATGTAGACAAACGCGGCAGACAGTAGGCCAAAGGGGCTGGTCGGGGAAAGGCGAGGGTTCCAGAGTAGGCCAAGAGGGAGACGGCAGGTACAGGCAGGGTCAGGGAGCAGCGAGGGCAAGATTAAGTCGCGGGTACCAGGCCGGGTGCCAGGAAAACAGCGCGAGGCCAGACTAGTCGCGGGTAGCAAGGCTGGGTCAGGGAGTGCAGGGCGAGGCCCCAGAATAGTCCGGGGTACAGGCCTGGGTCAGGCGAGCAGGCGAGGCAGAATAGTCCGGTAAGGGCAGGCAGGGTCAGGGAGGCCAGGCCCCGAGGCCAGAATATGTCCGGGTACAGGCAGGGTTGAAACGCGGGTGAGAGCAATCTGGAGGTAACCGAGGGAACGAACTGCATACTGCGAATAGCGATGCATGCACTAATCGTGACGGTGAAGGGGTGGCGCTATATATCTAGTGGAGCGCAATGTGTTATGTCTTCGCTAGGAAGGGCCGCGTTTTCAGGCAATAGTCATTCAAACTATCGCACCCAGATGCCAACCGTAGTTTTATTATAAATAAAGGCCCCTCCATATGGCTGAGTCAGTTAGATGATTTTATAGGAGGGGTGTGCTAACCCTCAGATTGTAAACACTCATGGACTCGACAATAAATGGACACTGAATGTTGCATAACTCCTTAAATTAGAATTAGATATAATTAGAAGCATTTGGACGAAAATCAGGAGGAGACGCAGCTTGACTAGAACTGATCATATGAGAGGAAACAAAAGAGAGAGAAGGAGTAAGCTGGTAGGGGGCATTAAGGTTATTACCTTAAGTTCTCCAACACTCTACACACAGTATGATATCTACTCCCTGGGACCAGACTAGGATGGGATTTACTGATGTAAAAAGAAGAACATAATGAAACAGCAACCTACAACAGTATGGTTCTCTCCTGTGTGAAACACGACGATGGATTGAGAGTTTACCAATATATGAATGTAAATGAATGCTTGGTCACACTCTTCAGACGATATGCGTTTTCTCCAGTGTACACGACATGAGATTGTGAAGTTAACCACAAAAAAATGATGTTTATCACTCTCACACCAGATAGAAAGTAATTCCCACCTGTGTGAAAGCGACATTGTGAGATTCACCAACACTTCCCCATCCTAACACACACAAGCAATGAGAATAATCCTTTTCTTGTAAAAAAAAAAAAAACACACTGTGAAATCGACATGATTTGGACTAAAGTATGGGAGTTTCCACACAACACACAGCATTTTACTCCAGTGAATAAAAAAAACAATGATTTTGAGACCATATGATTGAAGTAAGAAGTGTTTCCACACTTTAACACAGCAAATAAAAGAGAGAGTTTCTCTTCCCCGTGTGGATGAGCTGGTGGGATGAAGTAGACTTACTTTTTGAGAAAAGTTTTCCCAACATTGATCACAGCTGTGCGTTTCTCTCGCAGTGTGAATTATGACAAATGCCTCCTGAAGTTTAACGCATGAGTGAAATCTTTCCCACATTGGTCACTGCTGAAAAGTTGAGGTTCTTTCTTCTTTCTTCTCTGTTTCGAAAAAAAGACAGACAGATTAAAGAGTCAGTGGAGAATGCTGTGATGTAGATATTCTAAAAACAAAAAATAAGAAAGTCTGTAACATAATACCCCACAATGTTCAGTTTGTTTTCTCCCTTAAATAAAAGTACAGGTTTAAAGCCTTAAAAACCCAAATGTCCCCCCAGTGTAATGGATAACAGTGTTAGGAAATATATTGTTTGACGGAAAGTGAACACTGACCTGAGCTGGGGGTCCGTTTGTTCTCCTCCATTGCTGCCTCAGTGCTCCTTCTCCCTGCTGGGTCTCTGAAATAAGTTATTACACTACAGTCCAAACACAAAACCATCACAGGCTAAGAAAGTAGCTTTAGCAATCAGGAAGGTGGGTAAGTACATTTATCAAGTACGTACAAACCATAGAGGTACTTGTACTTTACTTGAGTATTCACTATGTTCGCTACTTTCTTACTCCACTACAGTTCAGGAATGTAACATGTGTACTTTTTATACTCAATTACGAA
>NW_011354845.1:71073-72903 GCF_000735185.1 Notothenia coriiceps
ATGTGGATGAATGATGTGAAATATAATCCAGTGTTAAATCAGACTTTAGTTCCACCTGGAGTAAATCCACAAGCTACAAATGAAAGCTGTTTTTTTATCCTATGGGAAAATGTGGTTTTGTGATAGTTGCTCTAATAATGAAAATACAAAATATAGTAAGTAAGGTATTACAGAAAGCTATTACAGAAAGGAACAAAAATGACGTTGCAAAGATGATGGGATAATATTACTAAAAACACAAAGTATTACTTTTCAATATACCAGCAGTTCAAATAAAGACCATTCATATACACGTGTACTTTACTTGAGTATTTCCATGTCCTGCTACTTTGTACAATTCAATACAAGACACAACCTAAGTGTTTTTATACTTGAGATATGAGTGTCATCTCAAATGAAGGCAAGTCTACACAGACTACTATAATGCTGTTTGAGTTTAAGCTTCAGTTGAAAGGAAACAGTGTTTTTGTTTCATAAGTCAGGTGTCCATGTTCTGCATTAAGCAACTCAAAGAATGGAAGTAGCCAACATAAAAAGCAGAACGGAAATGAAGGCAGTATGTCTACCTTTAATATCTATATCTGTATTTCAAAATGTATTGTAGCAGTGCTGGTAAAAAAATAATTAATAAAAAGGTAAAATGTCACTTGTTTTGCATCAATCTTGATACAGGGTACTTATATGTTATAGTTTGGATTCTTAAAGCTTTTAGTCTACTATCCCATCATTCAAGGGTGGTTTCCATAAGTAATGGTTTATTTTTGGACGGACACTATCATTTACATTTGTTTGTTTACACTTGAACATCAGCAGGAGAGGACTCTTTAAAGTAGAGACACTACATACTGATATACACCTGAACATCAGCAGGAGAGGACTCTTTAAAGTAGAGACACTACATACTGATATGAACCTGAACATCAGCAGGAGAGGACTCACTTAAGTAGAGACAAGCTACATAACTGATATACACCTGACTCACAGGAGGACTCTTTAAAGTGAAGGGATACATCTGTATACACTGAACATCAAGAGGAGAGGACTCTTTTTAAGTAAGAGACACTAAATCTGTTACCTGACTCGCCGGGGCTCTTAGTAGAGCACTACATACTGATATAACACCTGAACAATCAGGTCAAGAGAGGACTCTTTAAGTAGAGACATCTAACATGCTTGATATGAACCTGAACACGCAGAGCAGGAACTCTGTTAAAGTAGAGACACTAAACATACTGATATACACCTGAACATCAGCAGGAGAGAACTCTTATAAAAGTAGAGACACTACATACTGATATACACCCTGAACATCAGCAGAAAAGAGGACTCTTAAAGTAGAGAGCACTACATACTGAAATACACCCTGAACATCAGCAGGAGAGGGACTGCTTTAAAAGTTAGAGACACTTACATACTGATATATCACCTGAAACCATCGAAGCAGGAGAGGACTCTTTAAAGTAAGAGCACTACATACTGATGTACACCTAAGGCATCAGGCGGAGAGGACTCTTTAAAGTAGAGGGACTACATACTGAATTACACCTGACAATCAGCAGGCAGAGGACTCTTTAAAGTAGAGGGGACACATACTGATATACACCTGAACACTCAGCAGGAAAGAGGACTCTTTAAAGTAAAGGGACTACATACTGAATCACCCTGACACCTCTAGCAGGAGAGGACTTCTTTAAAGTAGAGACCCTACATACTGATAATACACCTTGCATCAGCAGAGAAGGCTCTTAAGGTAGAGACAGCCTACATACCTGATATATCAACCGTGACATCAGCAGTGAGAGGAGCTCTTTAAAGTAGAGACTCTACATA